>NC_056732.1:1437579152-1437741652 GCF_019279795.1 Protopterus annectens
TTCATGGACAGACAGTTCTTTTGAAAGGAAAATATAATCTTGCTGCCTAAGCATGAGATTTGCAGATATACAGAATGTTCCTTTCTCAGGAGAAAGATATGTGTGCTTGCAATGGAATACTGGATAAAAAATAGATTGTGAGGCAAGTACAAGATGAGGCTTTGAAACCAAGGCTAAAGAGGTATGCAAAACATTACAGGATTCTGGTAGTATTAGGATATACTTCAAACACGGTCAGTTAACTTTTGGACTGACATGTAAAAGCATCTTTACAGTACAGAAGTCAGATCAAATATCCATATTATTCAGGAGGAAAACACTATTTCAGTTGATAATATTCATGAGTATCAGAATATACATGCAGAAATGTTGATATATTTATCAGCACTGTTACTGAAGACAGTATTCAGACATTGTTAACATTTAATAAAACATTATTAACTGAACTACAGTCTTTGCAGACTTTATTGAGAAAGTACAAAACAGGCTTGGCCCATAAAGGAGACACTGATGACTGTTCAGCGCAAGATTGGGTGATTAACACATACTTTCATTCTAGTCTCATCTCAGTTGTTTCCAGTTAATTCCAATATAATACAGTCACTGTCCAAGCTGTTGTGCTTTCAGTAATGAAAAAACACTGCAACTCCCATAACTGCTTTTCTCTCTTTTCAGTTAATTACAATACCATGCTGTCCTATATCCATTTGTAATAAACACTGAGCAACTCTACCAAATTAAAAATGGACATATATCCAGTTGGACTAGCCCAGTCAACAAATGTAAAATAAATAAAAATAATAAAATAAATAAAAATGCCAGAAGTAGAGGACAATCATGATATTTTGTAGAAATGAGATAATGAAGCAATATAGGAATTTGACAACATCCTAAAGATAGTTGAAGAAGAAAAAGGGGAGTAGTTGGTGAACAGTAGACAAATTCATTTGTGTCTGTCTTTTTGAATTTCTCCAAATATTTTAGGTGTCTAATACAATGACAAGCATGAACCCCTTTCCTAAGTCAGGGTACACTAAGAGTTGATGAAATTAGTATTGCTTCAGTTTTTGATATTTGCTAAGAATGTTTTGTTCTGTTTTTGTAGATATCTTTGATATTTGCTATGAATGTTCTTCCCAGAATCTACAATGCACCCAGAATTGCTTCTTTCTTTAATTGATATGGAGTTACATGTACTGAATGCATATTTAGGCATACTTGATTTTTATTAGCCTTTTTGCTTTTAAAGAACACTATGGTATAAGAAAAAAAAGACAAGTAGAAACAGTGAGTTCATAATGGAAGAAGAAAGAGATTAAAGGAATCCTGAAGGAGAAATTAAAGTCATAAAAGAGAAGGATGAAGACATAGGCTTCTGCTAAAGTGGCTTATGAAAAAAGAAGGATGGCAAATACATGTAGGTAAGAAAAGCAGAGAGAGAGTGGACAGTGAAAAGGCCTTTGAAACAAGCAGCAGTAATAAAACTAGTTAAGGCATGTGAATAAAAGGAGAATTAAGATAGGATTAGGGCAGCTGGTTTGGTACGGTGACTCTTATCAGGATGGACTGGTTCAAATACAATTTTTCCTTGATCTTTATGAAAGAAATACCAGTGTTTGTGTGGGTGTGTGTGTGTGTGTGTGTGTGTGTGTGTGTGTGTGTGTGTGTGTGTGTGTGTGTGTGTGTGTGTGTGTGTGTGTAGAGCAGTGGTAATGATATGATTTCAGTGACAAGTGGTTTTGTGCACTGTCTGGCTGACAGTGGACTGCAGAACTCTAGCCAGCATGGATTTACAGCTAATGATATTGTCAGATAAACTTACAGTGCTTTATTGACTATGTTTTTTTTTTAATTATTTATATTTCAGTGGTAGGGTTACTTGAGCAAGGCCCTTATTCAGAAGAGGCAAATGAGAAAAGCTCTTCAATACAAAGTTAATTATGCAAAATGCATGAACAGAGAATACAATGTACACTGTTAACTACATGTAGGATAGCCGTATCATAGTAGAAGCAGTCTGCAGTTTTTCATACGCTTGTCTGTTCATATGTATCTTCACCTTGCTACATTCTCTTGTTTTTTCTCTTTCTTTTTGTGTATTTTTCTAGAACAAAAGTCTATACACTAACCCACAGTGCCAGTATCTAAATATTCTATTTACTAGTCTTTGCATTTCACATCAATATCTGACTTCTCCTAAATTTATTTTAGCAATGTTAAGAAACTCTGACGTTTTAAAATAGCCTGTCTCCCAATAAACAAAATAAATATGTTAACTTCCAAACCATACAGTAAAAAATTCACACAGGCAAACCAAATAGTAAAACCTACAAGAGAAATGTAGCCAAGCTACACTTTTCACTGTGTGATACCTTAACCCCCCCCCCCCGTAAAAGAGGCCCATGGGATATATGCATATGACCCCTTAAGGACATTTAGTGTTTCAGCTATATGGCTTCTGAATGTGCCTAACATTTTGCTTTTTCTTTATAAGTCTTTGTGGATACTACCATTCAGAAGCCTTATAGCTGAAACACATGATGTCCTTAAGCGGTCAATTGCATATATTCCATGGGCCTCTATTACAGGAGGTTTAAGTTATCATGCAGTGAAAATATATTAATTTATGAAAATGGTCTCTCACCTGTAAGCATTTTCCTCAGCAAACTAGTCTTGAATAGGGAATGGAAACATGTTCTCTGATAATATATTGGCAGTTAAACACTATGAATTTCTCATTTGGGTGTCTGTGAAAATGTTTAAGCAGAAGCGCTGTCATAACATGTGAACCATTTTATAACATACCACATCAGTACTTATACTTCTCCATTCTATCATTTAAATCACTCAACAGTGTTTTTCATCTAGGAGCTTACACAACTTCCCAGGCAGTTACATGGTAAGACACCATAACCCCAGTTTCCCCTCAAAATAGGAGAAGAAATTCACCTGACAAAAGCATTACAAATGCAAAATTCCAAAAACTAAAAGAAATAAGCAAAGGAAATAATATCTCAGTCTCCAAACAGGACTAATTTACAACCTGTAATCCAGAAAACTGCTAGCCATATTTGGTGCAAGCTCTGGGATTGATTAGACAGTCACAGACTTAGTGCTTGCTCTGTATTTACAAATGCAATAACATGTGACAGTGAAAAGTAAGAAAAGACTGTGGGCCCAATTCCAAAAAGACTTGCTCTCAATGTAAATGACCTCTCACACTTAGAGCAGGTGTTCTTACAGCTCTGGCACCTGGTGTAAGGCTGTTCACAGGCAGACCGTACACCAAAGTAAGTCACTTACACTGACTGTAGGTCTCTCCAGAATCACGACAGACTTATACAGAGATCAGCTTTTTTGGAATTTGGCCCTATATATAATGTCTAATAGCAGCACATAATAAATGTAATAAAATAATGATATACTGCAAGAAAATGAACCAGTGTGGGAAAATCACATATCCTTCTTGCAAATAACATATGCTGAAATGAAAAGCCATTCACGCTCTTAAAGGGGATAAGCTAATAAAACAAATCCAATTAATAATATAACCTAATAAGTAACATAAATATAAAATTGAAAAAAAAACATTTGTCGACATAGTGGGACAACTTTAGTTATATCCCTACACTCATGTATGTGTGTGTGTGTATGTGTGTGTATGTGTATGTATGTAGATAGACAGAGATATTTGTATACCTGTACACTTTCATAAGCAAATAAAATGTAACATTATAAAAACAGTATTATGTCTTAGCAACAAAGCATAATGCAACTGTATCCACTCAAATAAGCTATTAAACATGGCTTTATAGGTAAAATTCCTCACTTATATACACATTTTGAAATGCTTTAGTCACATCTGCTTTGGTTTAGTCAGTCAGGTCTCACCCTCATCCCAGAAGGCTTGAGTAATCCATACATGAACTATTGGATTATTGCTATATTATTTCATTAAGTTTTCCATTGAAGTTGCTGCATAATTAGTGCCATGCATAACTGACTATGTTCTTTTCTTTCCTTTTTTATTGAACGGTTATCAAGTAATAAATGCAGGTAAACAAAACCATGAACAGCAAGAAAGATCATCCAGTGTCTTAACATATATGTCTGAAGATCATCCAGTGTCTTAACATATATGTTTGAAGATCATCCAGTGTCTTAACATATATGTTTGAAGATCATCCATTGTCTTAACATATATGTTTGAAGATCATCCAGTGTCTTAACATATATGTTTTAAGATCATCCAGTGTCTTAACATGTATGTTTGAAGATCATCCAGTGTCTTAACATATATGTTTGAAGATCATCCAGTGTCTTAACATATACTCAAGAAATACTTCAAAACTCATTGGTTATGTCCTTGCACTAACCCCGACTAGTGACCTCTCTGTTTCTTAGGTGCCTTACCTTCAACTACTTCTAACTTTTTTCTACCACTCCATTTCAGGAAGGGTCAATTGTATAAGTGCTGCTCAGTGTGTCTTAAAACTGAATGCAATGTTATGTATGTTTAACTTTGACAATAATGTTATGTTTTGTAAAGTGTTTTATGATGTTAGTACTATATGTGCTAAATGCTGGTATAGCTTATGACTGGAATATGCTTGAAACGAGCATTTACTAAATGTTCAATGTGTATTATTATCTTGCAGCTTGTCTCCCCGGGCCTCCACTGAAAATGAACATCTATCCAGTCGGACTATCCCGGTCAACAAATGTAAAATAAAAATAAATAAAATATATGTTTGATGATCATCCAGTGTCTTAACATATATGTTTAAGACTTTTTTTAACAACTGCTTGGTCTGTATCCCTTAGACCTGTTACTATGGGTGGGATTCAGAAACATTGGCGGTACACCAGAATTCCAACAGTGTGATATTAGCAGGCTTTGCAGCATATATGAGATACAATTCACAGCAGAATCATGTGTAGTCCTGCCACTTTCAGGGCACCACCAGGGGGCTGACAAACATTAAGAATAATGTGTTACTATATAAAATTACGACAGAGTGCTGTTTCACTACTGTATACAAGTAGGTTTAGTTAAATAATCGATGCAAAAGAAGCTGTGCTTAAGGTCTAGTTCAATTTAGCTTTTATAGATCATGTGATAAAGGTGAATAGTTAGGAAGATGAGACAAAACAATAGAGATCTAGTTGAATGCAAATCAGTCAGACAGCAATTTCATTTTAACAAATAAAAACAAAGGCTACAAAACTTGGTATACGTATTCAATGACTGCTGAGTATCAGAGGTGGGCCAGGAAATTTTAGAAAAGTTTATTTTGCAGTTACCATGATTTATTGTTGAGAGGCACATTACTGGGTTTTCTTACAAATAATTATGTTGAGCTATTGCACCTTAGAAATCTACAGAATGCTGTATTTTACACCATACTAAAAATTCACATTTTCTAAATCTGCCAGGAGACTGACATATTTCTCTGTAGGAGAATTCCAACATAATATTTGTTCACATTTTTCTTGACATATTCAAGTAGTTTGCTGGTAAGAAAGATGAATTAATTTTTGAATACTGCAGGAGTAGTGAGTACATTTAAAAGTATTAAATTGGAACCAGATTTTTATTTGTTTAGGATGGATGCAAGGGGACTGGGTTCAACTATATTGAATGACTTGGACAATAAGACAGTTTCACATTATTAACAAAAGAGGCCATTTTTTATTTTTTGCATTAAATTTATAGCCTTTTGTTTGATACATAAAGTTCTCACAGTAAATGGGTATGGCAATGGGGCACTCTTTGCCACATCATACATTAATGTTAAGTTTTGAATGACATTTTTATTAGAATCATTTTTTAAACACCATATTATAACATGTTGTATACACAGATGATTTTGTTTTGTTGCATAAAGGAAACAAAGACAATACAAAAGAACTATGCAAGGAAGTAAGTAAAAATGAATAGGTATAAGATGTATGTATAAATGCAGAAATCAAAAACCAATGAAGAATGTCCACTCCACAACCAGAATAGTATCCAAAACTTATAATTCAACCTTTTATTTCCACAAGTTTAGCGCTTTCTTCCCTCGGTCGGGATTTCCTCAGAACAGGAAGTCTCAACTGAGGGAAGGAAGTGCTAAACCTGTGGAAATAAAAACTTGTGGAAATAAAAGGTTGGATTATAAGTTTTGGATACTTTTCTGGTTGTGGAGTGGGCATTCTTCATTGATGTATGTATAAATGTTTTAATGAAAATATAGATTTTTGAACATTACATTGGAGGAGAAATTGATAAAAGTATCAAAACCTGTGTTGCATAGAAAGATCCCTCACATCTTATCAAATTTAAAGAAAGCATTACATGTGGGTAAACTACTTTCCTTCAAGGCTTACCAAACATACTCAAAACAACTCTCACTTTAATATCACAGCAAAAGACAACACCACTATATACCCAACTGAACACACCAATTTGCTAGGAGTGGAAATAGACAATAAACTAAAATTTGACATTCACATATCCATGACCATACAAAGTCCACAAAAACTAGGAGCATTATACAGAAATAAACAATTTCTCACCAAAGCAGCAAAGATTTCAATAGCAAATTCCCACCTTATCTCCACCCTACTTTATGCCTCTCCAGTATATACCAACCTAAGGCAATGTGATCTAAACAAGCTAGAGACCTGCTACAACAAAATCGCCAAATTCGCCACAGGGGCATCCTACCGTAGTCACCACTGTCTCTCACTTGCTGAACTGGGCTGGCTTGAACTCCCTCACCTCCTTCAGTGGTATCAACTCTCACTCGCCCACAATCTAGTAAACCATCCACTAAATGTCCCATCCCTCCAGAATCTACTCCAACCCTATCGCACCACCAGACCACTAAGATCCAGCAACAAAAATCACTTGCAGATCACTAAAGCCAATAACTCTGCTGGTGAAGCACTATTCTCTTGCGCCATAGCCAAATTATGGAACTCACTCCCACCCACAATTACCTCCATACCATCATGCACCAACTTCAAAACTTTATTAAAAGCGCACCTAAAAACATGCTGGCTATGCCCTTGCAACTCCCACTCTAATATCATCCACCCCATCCAACTACTACCTTTCTTTCACCTCCACTAACTACCTTGATGATAGCAAGCTCAGATGCTCATAAGCCTAGTACTTATTATACAGCAGGAGCTTCTCATTGTTACATTTGTTAATGCCTGTTATGTACTTCACAGATAAAGATTCTAGTTGTCTACTGATGTGTAAGTAATTTCTATGTTAAATTGTTAATCGCTATGTAATCCAATGTAACTACTGTCTGTTTATTTTACTGTGGAGCTTTTCTCCCCGGGCCTCCGCTGAAAATGGACCCACGTCCAGTCGGACACTCCCGGTCAACAAATTTAAATAAATAAATAAAAATAAATAAATAAAGTGTTTCCCTTTGGTTTGTTTCTAGCTAAGAGGAATGTGACAGATCTATCTGGCTTGAAGGAAGCATTGGATGAAATTTAAAAATAGGTTGCTTAATAGAAGGTATAATATGGAATTATCTGGAAAAAGCTAGTAGCTATACTGAAAAATGCCACAGTAGACTCAGATCGTCAAGAAGACATTGCATACATTTTGGAACAGATTAAAAAAATGTGATACTAATAGAATATTTGTGTTACTAACTAGGTATGTAATATTAGAAGATTTTATATTATAATTAGAAAAATGGGTAATCTATCACTCTGACAGTTCAGTGTCATTTTACCTAAAGCCTCATTTTCATTTAAAGAAAGCATTACATGTGGGTAAACTACTTTCCTTCAAGGCTTCTCAGCTTTATTGATTAGGAGTAAGAAAAAGGTATGATAGCATGTTCATAGTACAATATTTGAAAGTTTGTATTGCAAATGAATATTGTTTTGTTACCAAGAATACATTTACACTATTTCATTGTTTTATTGTCAGCCATGCATGGTGTTATAAAATAATATGTCATAAAATCCCTAAGTGGAATATTGGGCAAACCAAAACAATGGTAAAACAAAGATGCAAGAATTCATTAGATGTACAAATTCATGGAAGTTTAGGAAATTTGGTTGTTACTCATGCAACAGAAAGCCACAGAGAAAGTTGTCATGCTTTTCAGTTTTTAGTACTAGGTTCTATGTGTTTACAAAAAGCTGGAGCTAAAATAAGAAAAAGGAAATTTTAGAAGCCCGAATTGTATTGAAATTTGAAAATTTGTTCCTAAACTGATTCAGTATGTAAAATCCCATGGCAGCATTTGATACAGCAATTAAAAATGAAAGGGTAACATGCATTATGAAGAATGTGTTACTATATGAAATGAAGAGAGTGCTGTCTAACTAGCTGCAATGAAAACAATGTGTAATTATAAGTTTCAGTTTCATTGAATACAATAATGTGTAGTTATATGATGGATTCTTCAATGAAATTTATTTATTTATTTATATTTGTTTACTTGGGTAGTGCAGTGATCAATATTGATACATTCAGGCTTGGCCCAGGTGAAATACAAAGCATTTCAAAAACAAAAAATACAGAAATATAAGCAATTAACAGAATAGGTCGGACTAATTACATAGAAAAATTGTATGCATATATTCTAGTGAACATTGTGTAATATACAGCCAAGCAGAGTATAATGTACAATATATGCACTAGTCTGTAAAATGGGTCAGCCTTCAGTAAATCTAAGAGTGAAGAAGAACAATGTATTTTACTTTAAATGTTAATTGGTTTGATGTCTACTCCCAGTTGGATCTGCTATAATAAGCCTGATTAAATTCAAAGTGTAATTTTCATCCCCACCCCCATAGACAGCTTCTCCAACAAAGTGATACATGAAGAAAAGAAGGTTTATTTTATTGGCAGTTTTCACTCAGTGATTCTTTTTTGATGTTTTTCTTCTTATGTGTGGATGTGACATTTAGTTTCTGCCTGATTTATTTATTTATGGTAAGGTATTTTTTCATCTTTCTATTCTGAAAGTTACTGAAGCTGAATGGTGGCATGGTTGTTTACTTGTAAGACTAATACCAGTGGATACTGTACTAGCCGCTCTAATTCTCTCCTTCACAGTGTGGAGGTGTGCTTTCTAGAAGCTAAGAGTTTGCTTGTCTCTGTATTTATTTCCTACAAGGAATGTTACTTTACTTGCAACATATGACTCTCCCTTGCTGTCTTGTGGACTGGTATCTCTACTTCAGTTTTATCAGGACCTGCCACCTGCATTACTCTCCAGTTATCTACTCTTTGGAGTACAGACAAATTCTGCTGATGGTGGGATCACAGCTGTATCTGCCTGTATTTCATATTCTGACATATGGTAACAGGAGTGCTAATGCATTTGTAACCTATATCCCTTCCTAACTATTCTGTAAGCAAGTACCCATACTTAGTCTTTGCCAAGGACCAATAGCCAACATATTTTACAGCCTGTCCAAGTCCACTTATCCTCCTCCTGATCCTGTTTGAAGGATGGTGAGTGGATCCTAGTGATACCTGCCTCTTATCATCTATAAACAAATTCTTCAATTTATCTGAAACTTTCATTCACCTCCCTGTCCTTGTTGGAGTGGAGTACAGCTGTACAGCTGCATTTAGGTTTCTTATTATATTGTGGTAAGGCGGTAGCGTTGTTACCTCACAGCAAGAGGTTCTCCCATTCGATTCTCGGCTGGGCTTGGGAGCGCCTTCTTTGTGGAGTCTGCATGTCCTCACCGTGGTTGGGTAGTGTTCGAAAGACATACGTAAATGGGCGTGCCTTCGTTGAAGGTTGACCATTGAGCTGGCACCTCGGCGTTTCGTAAAAATCTACTGCCAATCATTAGTGGACCAGAGTTCCGCTGTGGTGACCCCTTACCAGGAAAAGCCGAAAGACAAACAATATTCTTGCAAGGTAGTGAAATTCCTAATAGAATGATATATTTATTCACACACATTTCTTTATTAAGCAACTGTTGGTATTTTCTTTGTGCAGACTTAGTTGACTATTGACATATAACATGGTTGCCCTACAACCGCTGACAGTTCTCCTCAGTTTTTTTGGTCCATACACTACCTATGGCACTCCAACCCAGTTCCCCATATCCACACCATGTTTGTCAGTTACTCTTCAGCCCACCAGACTTTCCCCTGATATTAGCCGGTGCCTGCTGTGGAACTTAAGATTGTCTTGGAGGTTTTGGCCATCGGTATTAAACCATTTTTTTTTCTATGTCCAACCAAGACTTGAATACTGGCTAATCTGCATGTCGCCAAATTGCAAGTAATTACCACTAGTCCTGTGGTTTGCACTCCTAGGGGCTCATGCATCCCGTTGACACAGGCACCTCTCCGTTCACTGTGCCGCACACATACAAACACACACAGATGTCTACATATATGCATGCACACCGGCATACATCTTACCTGTCACTGAGTTGACAGAAGGTCCCTGAGGTATCCTCTTACTTTACCCTGCCATTCATAAATCCTGGATGATTACTGTTGGTCAGTAAAGCTGGACAGTAGAGTGCCATTCTTCTTTTAGTTCAGAAAGTGCATTGTGAAGCTTCACCTTTTGCTTTATGAACTGTTTATGCACCTCAGTGTAATAAGCTCCCTAGTGTTGTTTAAGTATCTCTGCATAATAATCTCCCTGGTGCCATCTAGTGTTTCTCCTGGTAACCATTCAAAATGTCAGGACCCACTAAAGCAAGTCCTAAAACACAGAGACCGAATGACTAAAAAAAAGGACTTGTATATACTAACTTCGTGATGGCCATTTCTCAGAATATTGCCTTTTCTCTGATTTATGATGATCTTAGACTTAGTATATATTAGTTTGGGCGCATGAGGGGCTTGCCTTCCACATCAGGGGGTGCAGAGGGGTTTGCCCCCCTGCAAAAAAGAAGTTTAAAGGAGAAGAGCGATGTTTGAGATTTGATCTTCTCCTGCATCTCTGGTCTGTTTTTTTGGCACGTTGGCACTTGGTATTTTGAATGCCAGTATTTCAGTAGAGAGCCATTTCTTCCCACTGTGTCCTGAAATCTTCAGCACAAGAGTTTGAATGAACACACCCCCATTCTTCACAACTCTCCCTCAGTTTGCACCTTCTCTGTTCCATGTAACTCATGAACAGTTACAATTAGTCAGTAATGCCTGACTTTGTGAGTTTCATACTTATAGTTTGTTGTGAGTTTCATACTTCTTATAGTTCAGAAAATACAACCCAAACAGCAACTCTTCTTTGTTAGGCCAGAGAACTAAAGTTTTGGGTTTATTTTGCGATTAAATGCCTTGAAGGGTTGTGCTGCTTTCTGGTGGCAATAGAGGGTTGCCTGGTTGATGTCTGTGCTATAACTCACTTAAGAAACCTTAGATCATGCTAGTTGTGATTAGTCAGTGCCCATTTTACTGGTTTACTGGTTGTTTTGAGCCTCTATAAAGGTGTTGCATTTGCACAAAGCTTGGTCTCTGTATAGCTAAAAGTGATGTTTTCTCCATAAGACCTTCAGACTTCCCTTTTACTTGGTTGCACAAAGAGCAGCTAGTTTGCCTTGGGACAAGTGCTGCTCCATGTATGTTTGGGTAAATACTGCCATTACTACCCTTTCCTGAAGCAACCCACTGATTACCTAAAAACGACCGGTAACCACGGATATGAACTTTACTGCTATCTCCAAAGCTAGCTTGGTGGATATGGTATCATGGGGCAATGTAGCACATGCCTTATGTTTTCTGGCAACCAACTTATTCTCAATCAAACTGATAAGGTATGTGACAGATGAATTTGCATAATGTCACTGGAGGCAAAGTTCTCACATACAAGCACACACAATACAAACCAGGTTGTCAGAAATGCACAGACCACACCCACCACACACAGCATGGTTCAGACACACAGATCCACATATGCTGATCAGATACACAGACTCACATATGCTGAGGCACATGGTAATCTTCCTAAACTCCAAAGACCTCCCAGATATTGGTTCTACAACAAGTGTTTCTATCAGTCCCAAAAGCACCAAAGCAACACCCATCACAGCACATATAGCCACACCACATGGAGCCACAGCTTCTATGGCCATAAGGCAAACCAGTACATCACTTAGTATTTTAGTCATAGGAGACTCCATTGTGAGATACACAGATGTCCCACTCATGATGCTACATAAGGAAAAAGTCACAATCATTTGTCTATCAGGGGCTAAGATCTGCCAGATCATGCATGTTCTCAGGCCACTGTACCACAAGTACTAGTATGACTCGGCCATAGTCCATCTGAGTGTATGTAACTGATACATACCTCCCTGGACTATATGGAGAGAGACATTATGGAGTTCTTGGACTGTGTGTCCCAGGTTGGTAGAAGCCTAGAATTAAGCAGCATTTTACATTTACCAAGGATAATTCAACAACATGAGCAGAAAATGATTGACTTTAATAACTGGTTTAGCTTCAGGTGTCATTCCAAAGGAGTATAGTATTTGTCAGTATTGGAGGATATGGTTGACAAACCATGTTACTTTGCCAAAGATAGTCAGTACATGTCCCCTCCAGGGTTTTGAATACTGGCCAAAACATTGTCCTACCCATAATGCCTGTTTTACACAATGCCAAACTAACAGACCTCCTGACTTAGCAAAACCAGCCACAGGAAATCTAAAGACTTTGCTGCTCAGTGCCAGGTGTCTGTACAAGAAGCTGCACTCCCTCCCAGCTCACTTCTGAGCTGTGCAGTTAGTGAGACATGATTTAAAGCTGCAGAGATCACTATAGATGTGTAGGGCTACAATGCCTTCCAGACAATTCGGCCAGCTAATGCACAGGCAGGGACTAAAGGAGGAGGAGATGTCTCCTTTTACATCAATAACAAGCTCACCTCACAGCTCATCAGACAGGATGATGTTCTTCACATCTAAATTATTATAGTTCTCATTTCATATCTTTGCAAGCTACAGGACCCCTCTATAACCCGGGAAACCCATGACTCATATTTAAACTTACTGGAAAGACTTACCATTCAACCTAATACAACATTAATGGGAGACTAACACTATTTCACTATAAACTGGAAATCATACACAATCTGGAATGTGCAGGCCCAAAGATTCCTTGACTTAGTCCATGTGCACACTAAGGGTGCAAACATTCTTGACCTGGTCCTTACAAAAATATAAGAATTCTGCACTCCCACCCCCAGCCTAATGCCCTCTCCAGTAAAGTAATATCATAAACTTGTCTCCCTTAAAAAAAATAAAACCAATGACCCCAGCTAACTCCACAGCAGATTTGTTCACAGAATCCCTATACAAATATTGTCAATGCATGTATAGAAACAGCTGTCTTACCAGGAATAACCTGGCAGCAAACTCAAAATCAAGCCATCATAGTGGAATCCCAACATCAATAGTTAAATTACTAAGGGAAGAACAGTTTGAAACAAATTTCCCTGGTGTCTAGTATCTCTCCCCTAACCACTCATATATCTTACATGCTGCAAAACCTGTTGTTTTATTATTTATTTATTTTCAAGGGATGTTTGCATAATATCTCAGGAATGCCCCTATGTCTAGAATCCCCCAGTCGTATGCCTTTTGTGTTGCGTGACTGTTGTTCTATTAGGTTTACTATCAAAATATTGTAATTTACTTACACAACAGACAAATATCTGATATTTAGATGTGCGGCACCCATAATGTCACTGTTGACAACGTTGACTGCTTAAATGTGAGAAAGCAAGATAGTTTTGCCTTTAAGAACGTCGCTTACATGACGTTGTGTATTTAAGCAGACAACAAAAGTTTTAAGCATTCTAGGAAGCTGCTACGGTGATATTTTCGAGCCACAAATATAAATATTTAATACCTGGTAGTACACTTTGTGTAAACTAACACTTGCTAAGTCATTACTTGGTAGACATATGACATTATAAAGCAGACAGGATGTTTTGTAAAACAAATGTGTATTCAATTGTGTTTGCTTAGGTAACTCAGTGTGCAATGAATTCTACAGACAGTCATGATACAATTCCCGGCAAATACAAAAGGGCAAAAATGGAAGAAAACAAAAATAATACGTGGTAACATTTTGTTTGCAGTGCTTGTTTCACTCTCTAGGGACTCACAGTATTTCAAAACTGTCATCTTTCAATATTATAATCGACAACTGACCTTCGATATTGTACTGTCAATTAAGTGTTCTACTTTATATGCATGAGGTCGATCAAACGCATCAAGGTTCTCAACGGTTGCACTTCTGATCGTCGGGTTTTTCATAGTAAACCGTTCTATTAACCTTTTACTTGAGCAAGCATATCCCTGGTGTGTATAGTGTTCCCCTAATATTGAAGGATTTGCATATTAGTCTAATAATTTTAGATGTATGACCCCCCCCCCACACACACACAGACCTCCCCCACCCTATAGCAGACATGGAGACTCTCAACCATTCACCCATACACCCTTCACAAACACACACACACACCTGCCATATCTATCCCAACTAACCCCCTACTGTGATCACCAAAGCAGACACACATCCTCACACATACACACACACACACACACACACACACACACACACACACACACACACACACACACACACACACACTTGCATACACCCTCCACCACTACCTGTCCTCTAAACTCCCTGATGCTTATGTCTGACACAATCTTACCCACTGAAAGTAATAGATGAACACAAACATTTGGGCATGGTTATTAACATGGCTAGCTGTGCTGACATATGCAGACAAGCTGCTCAGTTGCATAAATTCCTTACCACAGGCATTTATGGGGGTGTGGGGTGTAGTACATGGCTAATTAGCATAGACCACTGGCCTAGAATACCTCATTAACATTTGCAGCAGGCTACAGAGGGAACCCACCACAGTGCTACACCCTTTTTTCGTACATCACTTTGGAAGGGTTAGCTCTGATTTGGCAATGGTTACCACCAGCAGTAAAAAGGGATTACCATTGGCAGTAAACCTTCAGAATTTCAGCCCGTTATGACTAAATTTCAGACCATAACTTCAGTTTATGTATTCAAGAACTTCAAAAAATTAATCTCTTGAGCTTCGAAAACAAGCTGCGTGAGGCATCGGTGTTCTTGTGCCATGGTGCCATCCTTCAATATATTTAACACAAGGTAAAAATGGGGGAAATGAAGCTATACAGTTTGAAGTGGTTTAGCTAAACAAAGGCATTCCTTGTACTAAATACATTTTCTTAAAGCAAAATATTTTTTTTTAATTTTATTACAATTTCCCATTGCTAACTTAGTCAGTGCAAGTAAAAGTAAAGTGATACTCCCAGGAATGCTTTAAAATGCCATTTTTACATTGCCTATATTGGAAAAATGAATTTTATAGCACAAAAATATATTTAATGTTTCACAACTGCTTTAATCAACAGCTACAGTTATGTCTTTGAAAAGAAACCTTTAAATCTTTTTTACTACTTTTTCACTAAAATATGCAAATATTGCAATATATTTGTTGGAAACCTGGTAAATGAGTAGTTTCCTTTCTCAGTAAAAACCAGTGACTAACTACTATGGTAAATGGGTACAAGATATATTTATTAAAAATGAAATATATTTTGATTTATGAATTATGTTTTGTTCATGCTGTGGGCTTTCAATATAAGATATAATATATACTGTTATAAAAGGAAGCAAATTGTTTCACTTATCTGTAAGCTATAATATATACTCTTATAAAAGGAAGCAAATTGTTTCACTTATCTATAATCCGTTAAGCATGGGTTTCCTGATATTAACACTTCTCACCACTACACCTGGCATAATATATCTTGTTACTAGCTGTTTTTTCATCCAATTTAGGTAATACCCTTGAAGTGTATATTTGCACACTTAGAGGGCAGAGTTCAGAGTTCCATATGCTTCACTCTGGTAAAGGTCTCACAGAATGACTGCCTGTGATACAGAATCTTATTGAAAGAAGGTATAGGGTTACAACAGGAACAGAAGTTGGTTAACTTTAACTTATCAAATTTATGCGACAGAAAACCACGATATATTTACCTTTTGAAAAATATGCAAGCGTCTCTTGTTCTCCAGATAAAATAAATCTGACACTGAACCCAGTGGCATGATATGTTACTAGATATCAAAAGCTAACATGTCCTTATGCCTCCCCAACACACACACACACACACACACACACACACACACACACACACACACACACACACACACACACACACACACACACACAAAAATACTGTCTATCTGCTACTTCTACGTGCTTATCCATTTCAAGTTAATGGAAACAAACCAATCCCAGGAGAAATGCCAGTACATCACAGGGCAAATGCATTCGCCAATCCACACTCAGGCAGACATCTAGGGACAGTTTTGAGTGGTAGGTGTTATGGAATTTCCCACTGTTATGAAAGTCAGGTAAGTGGGATTTTGTTTACATGAAGTAGACCCATATATATAAATACATATATATATATATATATATATATATATATATATATATATATATATATATATATATATATATATATATATATATATATATATATATATTTATATATATATATATATATATATATATATAGGTTCACTTCTAAATTTCAAAATCCCAAAATCTCGAGTTTCAGAACATCAAGTCCAGAATCTCGAGATCTTGGAATCTCAAAATTGTAAACCCTCCCCCTAAACACCACTAAATACATAAACCACAAGTGTATGCAGGGTAGCAAGCACCCCTGTACCCCCCCGCAACTTAAATATACGAACCCCAAGATCGCACTACAGCGAGGACAAGGATAATCTCCCGGTCCACGCTGTATGCCGATCTCCATTCAGGATTTCGAAGTTTTAAAACTTCTAACATATGATTTTCGATCCTATGTGATTCGAAGTTTTAGACTTTGAAATTCTGAACGTATCCCAGATATATATATATATATATATATATATGTATGCATATATATATATATATATATATATATATATATATATATATATATATATATATATATATATATATATAAAATAAACAAAAATGCGAGTATAACCACTGAAGCATAGTTCTGTATGATGAAATAATAGAAAAAACAAAAAAATAGTGTAAGCACCATGACCAAAGACATAAACTAATGAGCATATCTCATAACACATAAGTCCAGCAAGTGCATTAAGATAAAAATTGGCTTTAAGCAAATAAAATTCAGATAAAACAGAAATGCCCTTTTGGATCTAAATGATTCTTTTTCAGATGTAAAAATTTCTTCCTAGCACCCTCATTTTACACAGTATTCCAGCCAATCAGATGTGTTTCTTTAATCTATGCCCTTTTAGGGCTGGTTTCAGTGGGAAGTTCAAATTTAAACTCAGAGGCTTAGCAGCTTGTAGCCTCCCTATCCATGACATTTCTGCCATTTCAGTCTTATTGTTTATATTGCCTCCTCTTAAATTCTCTTTCACAACTTGTAGTACTCTAAAACAAAAAATATGTCCTGGATTTTCTTTAATATGCCTTGCCAGAGAGCTGGTCGAATCATTTAAATTGATGTCACTAATATGTTTAGATGATCTTTCTTTTAATTGTCTTGTGGTTTTACCTACATAACAATTGTCACATAGTTTATGTTGCAAGTTAGACCACATTCCCAGCAGTACAGTCAGCATAGAGCTTAAATGTATAACTTTTCCCATACACAGGATGTACATAATCTACAATTTACAATTTACAATTGGTACATCATCGAAAAGGATATGTACCTGTTCTCTATGATGTACTCTGTAGGTGTGTCTGAGGCTTATAGCATAACATGCTTTTAAGGTTCTGATTGTTCCTAAATGTAAAAGTTGGTCTCTGTCCTACCACCCGTTTCACTCTTTCATCTGAATTTAAAATCTCCCAGTTGTTCTTTATATTCTCACATATGTATTGCATGCCACTGGAATAGGTAAGAACCATTCTGGCTGTACATCTGTTCTTTTTTTTCTTTACATTATTTATACTTGTTGTCCTGTCTGTGAAAGTCTCTATTAAATGTGATTTCCCTTTGTCACCACGTACACTCCTAGAATATTCCTGCATATTTTGAATCACTTGGGCATCATAACCCCTCTGCTGAAATTGATCTCCCATCATCTTCGTTGCTTCTTTAAAAAAAAAAATTCTTCCTTAGCATGTAATCTAGATGTCCGTATTAACTGCCCTTTTACTACATTAGTATGAATGTGCTTAGGATGTTTAATAGATTGTGGGAGAATATTATTCCTCCAATATTGTTTTGTGTATAAGCAAGTGTCCATCTTCCCATTGCCATGTTGAATCAGTTGAACATCTAAGAAATCTATTGTTCATTCATCGTATTGTCTTGTAAATTTCAAAAATCTGGTAGTACTTTCCAAATATACAAGAAAGGCCTCTAATTGTTCTATTACACTATTCCATAATATATAGATATCATTGACAAAGCATTGGTATAATTTCAGATGTTCATAATATGGGTTATTGTGTATCACATGGGAATCCTCCCAATGTGCTAATACTAGGTTGGCATAACCGTTGTAAATAGATCTTATTTTCAGACTTGAATACATTATGCTTCAAAATCAGTTCTAGTAGACTGCATATCAAGTTAATTTTCATATTATCATATTCATTTTCCTTATCTAAAAATTTCTTCAGGGTGTTTTAATCCATATTCATTATGTATTACTGTAAAGAGGCTTTGGATGTCCATAGTGACCACAGTTACTATGTTCATAAACAGTTACTTAATCACCTGTTATGCAACGATCTCCTAGCTAACTGCCAACATGGGTTTCGCCCATACCACAGTACTACCACCGCCCTACTATCCTTCATCGACTCTATCAACATAAATCGCAACAATAACACTACTTCTTCTGCATTCTTTGTAGACCTGTCTAAAGCCTTCGACATGGTTAATCATCAACTTCTCCTACAACGCTTACATTCCCTCTCTCTTGACAATCAAGCCTTAAGCTGGTTCTCATCCTATCTTGAAAAACGCGAACAGGCAGTTCTCTGGGACAACCATCTCTCAAATCTTCTCCCCACCTCTATAGGAGTTCCTCAGGGCTCCATCTTAGGTCCTCTCCTGTTTTCCATTTTTATTAACGATCTACATCTAGCCACTCCTCTATCTACTTGCATTCAATATGCTGATGACACAACCATCATTTGCTCTGCCTCAACCCAGACTGAACTTCACTCACTAACACAGCACACCTTCACCACCATTGAGCAATGGTTCTCTAACCACTGTCTCCTACTTAACCCCAAAAAAAACAAACTTCTGCTCTTTCCACCCACTCACCTATCACCCTCCATTGATTTCACACTTACATCAAACAATGGCACTCTTATCACTCCTGACCAAACCACTAAACTCTTGGGTATTACTATTGACAACCAACTAAAATTTGACTGTCATATCAACTCCACTATAAAAACAACTAACAGGAAACTCGGTTCACTCTATAGAATCAAATCTTTCCTAACCCCTGAGGCTAGAACTACTATAGCTAGAACCCATTTAATATCAACCCTTTTATATGCTTCTTCTATATACACTAACCTGTCTAAGTACAACCTCAATAAACTAACCACATCCTACAACAATATCGCCAGATTTGCCACTGCCTCTCCTTACAGAACTCACCATTGCTTGAATCTCATAAAACTAGGGTGGCTGGAACTACCCCATCTCATCCAATACTATCAACTCACTATTGCCCACAAAGTCCTCTACCACCCTGAAAACACACCAATGCTCTCTACCCTCATAAAGCCCTACCACAACATGAGGAATCTACGTTCCTGTAACAAAACTATTGTAAAAACCTCTAGAGCAAATAATGTAGCAGGTGACTCCATATTTTCTAACTCAATTGGCAAAATATGGAATCTACTACCACCAGACCTTACATCCCTGACTTCTATTCCACTATTTAAAACCAATCTAAAACTCTTCCTAACTAACCACTGGCTTTGCTCTTGCAATAACCCTGGGTAACATTGCTCTCTTCCTTTCTTTCCCTCCCTTCCTCTCACCTGATTTTCCTTTCCTCTCTTCCTTTAAAAAAGGTTTTTGGCTATAGCTCATTAGTTATATAAAATTATAGATTTTGTTACTTATGTCTATATTAATAACTTTCATAACCTAGTTAAGCATCTATTATAGACTCATGCTATTGACTCACACTGTACTCAGACACTTAGATAGCCTCTAATGAAGTTTGTGAAAATGGTTTTATTGTATAACTTGTATATTCTTAGCTTGTTAAGTATTAGATAGTGGAGCTTTTCTCCTCGGGCCTCCACTGAAAATGGACATGTATCCAGTTGGACTAGCCCGGTTAACAAATGTAAAAAAAAATAACAATATATATCTCTTCCCTTTCACATTCTCTTTTATAAATTCATTCAATGATGCTAAAAAATGTTCAGCATTTTTCAGAACTGCTGGTGCCTTAATAAGAACCCTTTTCAGCTGGTGTTTCACATATACAGAGGCTGGTTCTGTTGAGCAACCAGCCCCCGATAAAATAGGGCACATCGGTGGATTTATCCGATCATTATGTATTTTTGGTAGACCATTAAGAACAGGTATAATCAGATGTACAACATTTAAGTAATCATACAATTCTTGTGTGATCTTTCTACTCATTAAAGGTTCATGTAATGTATTCCTTATTGAAGCTTTCACCAGTTCCAGTTGTATTATAGTTATCAATTTATATGTTGCATCTTCATCTAGTAGCCTTGAGACTTTATTTATATATTGACCCCTGACTAATAACACTATAGTGCACCCTTTGTCTGCAGGTCTTATAACCAGTTCCTTATTATTTTTGTGTTTATACAATGCCTTCCTTTCAATATTTAAGTTATAGAAATGATGTTGTCTCTCATGTAAGCATTGGCTAATTTCACATTCACATACCTTAATGAATGTGTCAAGGGTAGAATTATTCTGTGCAGAAAAGCTACTTGGTTTCTTAAATATATTTTATGTGCCATTATGGTCATCCTTGTAAATAGTTCTAAACATTGCCTCTCTGCTAAAAAATCTAAGATTTAAAATAACATCATCCATTGTCGATGCTGTGGCAGGAATAAAACCAGGTCCTTTATCCAAAAGTGCTATGTGAGATTCAGTCAAAGTAATATCCAAAACATCAGCTGAAAAGGGTTCTCATTACGCCACCAGCAGTTCTGAAAAATACTGAACATTTTTAGCATCATTGAATGAATTCATAAAAGAGAATGATGAGCATCTGAAATTCTACTGATGCCTTGTCAATGACATCTATATACTATGGGATGTTGCAATAGAAAGCAAAGTCTATAGAATAACCTGCCAAAAAAGGTGCAGCAACAGAAGTCCAAATGTAATAAAAAGAAGCACAAAACATAGAGAAGAAAATTGCATATTTAAATACTACCACCACATTTCTAAGATTTAAGAAAAACATTCGGTATAGAAGTATAGATTTTCTAGATATAACTCTTAAAAAGAATTTAACTGGCATGCTAGACACTATGATGCATAAAAAGGAAGTGAAAAAATTTACTTATTTATCAAGGCGTAGCATGGATCCCTCTTATATGTTTCCCAACATAGTATCAAATCAAATGATAAGAGTCAGTAGATTAAACACAAAGGAAGACATTTTGAAAGAACAATTGGATAATATGGTGGTGGATTTTGAAAAACATGGTTATCACAAGAATAAACTTATGTGGACTAAGGAATATGTTTTTAATAGTAGACAATCCCATTATCCACCTATTTATATAATAAATAAATAATAAGCCGAAAAGAACAAATAACAAAGTACACTGCAGGTAAATTTTATCTTATGATCAGAATAGTTCTATTATAAAAAGGATTGTTAATAAATACTAGCCAATTTTATCACATATACCAGAGTTACAAAATGTGTATCTTGAAAAGCCTTTATTTACATATAAGAGATGTTCTAATTTAAAAAAAAAACAAGTTGTATTATAAGAAACAATATGCTTGTAACATTCAACACTCCTCAAATAAGCATGGTACACAGAAATGTCATAAATGTGTTTTCTACCAGTATATTTTTACTGAAACACAGTTTATTGACTCATTGAGAAATACTACTTTTAAGATTATGGCTACTGGTAATTGTGAAACTAAAAACCTGGTGTATATGGCTCTGTGTATGAAATGTAAATCATAGTATGTTGGTAAAATGAACCAAAAACTTCAAAATCACATTAGTGATCATTTAACTGAAATAAAGAGAAAGGTAATAACTAATGGTCTATATCATATATATTAGGTAATGATGCATCTCATAATTTTAAGTTATTTTATATAAGAAGCTGTTCATGATTCTATGCGAGGGGGTGACATCATCAATACCACTGAAAGATGTGAGAACAAATGGATTTTGTATTTTAAGGCATTCTTCCCACCAGGGTTAAATGGTTATGTTTCTTTAAAACCTGAATTAATATATTCAAATAATTATACTGTATAAATTGCTAATTTATGTTTTTTATTCTAGTTTATACTTCCGTGGTGGTGCAGTGGTAGCGTTGTTGCCTCACAGCAAGAGGTTCT
This sequence comes from Protopterus annectens, assembly GCF_019279795.1. Taxonomy (NCBI): domain Eukaryota; kingdom Metazoa; phylum Chordata; order Ceratodontiformes; family Protopteridae; genus Protopterus; species Protopterus annectens. The sequence continues at coordinate 1,437,601,776 of NC_056732.1, forward strand.
CCCTTTCAATTCTCGGCTTGGGTTGCGAGTGTCTTCTGTGTGGAGTCTGCATGTCCTCCCCGCGGTCGAGTGGGCGTTTGAAAGACATGCGTTGAATGGGCGTGCCTTTGTTGAAGGTTGGGTGTCGGGCTGGTAACTCAACACCATAAAAAAAAAAAACAACTGCCATTCATTAGCGGACCGGAGTTCCGCTGTGACGACCCCTATTCGGGAAAAAGCCAAAAAACAAACAACAACAATTCTAGTTTATATGTTACTTTTTTATATAGATGCGTATTGCTACAAGTTTTAGCTGTTTATAAAAAAGTTTTTAAATAAATTGATAATTAGGTTAGATAGTAATATTATATGACTAATTAATGGGTGTATATATACCTAGGCAGTCTAGTTACTTTTTTGTCTTATGCCTGATGAAGCGGATTATCTTCTGTGAAAGTACTGCTATATTGGAAGTACTAGCGTGATTACATTTTTTCCTCTACATTTCTTGGTTGTTGGTGTGATGTTGAGATAGAACAGTTAGCGGCCTTTCATGTATATTTGGAAAGTACTGCAGAATTTTTGAAATTTACAAGACAAGATTAATGTGCAATAAATTTTTTAGATGTCTGACTGATACAACATGACAACAGGAAGATGCGCACCTGTTTATATAGGAAACAATATTGGAAGAATTCTCCCACAATCTTGTATGCATCCTAGGCACATTCATACTAATATACTAAAAGGACAATTATTATGGACATCTAGATTGCATACTAAGGAAGAAGATTTTGAAGAAGCAATGAAGATGATGGGAGATCAATTTCAGCAGAGGGGCTATGATGTCTAAGTTATTCAAAATAGTGCAATCTCAAAGTTGGTATATTTAAGTAGGGGAGTGTGGGGAGGCAAAGTCTCCCAGTTCAGTGGGTTTTATTTATGTATTATTTTATTTTTTTCCTATATAGTGAGCTTAATTTACAAATTATGTTATATTCTTCAGTGGTGGCAAGTGGTTAGTTTCCTGAAAAATAACATAATTTGTAAATTAAACCCACCATATTGGAAAAAATAGAATAATATATAAATAAAACCCACTGGAGTTGATGGGCTTCACCCCTGCATCCCCCATGTGACCTCCCCCACGTAAATATACCAACTTCGAGATCGCACTATAGTGGAGGAAATTACAAAGTTTGTCAGTGGTGGCCAAGTGATTAGTTTCCCGGAAGCAAAATTTGCCATTCCTGGAGTTTGCTGTCATAAATCTTCGATGTTGTGGTCCTCCCGTTACAAGTGTCGACATTCTTGTAAGTTGACTTTTTCAAATAGAACCCTTAGACACACCTACAGAGTGCATCAGAGAGAACACGTACATATCCTTGTCAACGATGTGCCAATTGTAAATATATATCAAGAGAACAGGATTATGTCATACCTCTCAACCACACCTAATTTCTCAGTTTTTACCAGTTTTGAGGTTCAAATAATGGGGTGCCACAATTCCCAACTGGCACCCCTTAATTTCCAAATTTCCTGGCTTTATTTTTAATTTGTTTTTGCTTTTTGAGCTGACATCATCACATGCGCGATGATGTCAGCTCTGTGAACAGCTTGCCAGCATTGAGCTCGAGGGCTCAACATAACGTGTGCGGGAACATTTCCGACTGCTCCAGCCAAGCCGCGAGGCTATTCCAGGAACAATTACAAGGTGAGAAGGGAATTTGTCATCCCCAGGAAGCTGCAAGGAAGGGTTTGTTATTTTATTTTCATATTACACTGCAAGAAAGGGTTTGTTTATTATTTTATGCTGCTGCAAGGTATGTATGTTATTTTATGCTGCAAAGAAGGGTTTGTTATTTGTGGTGTGTGTGTGTTTGTGTGTGTGTGTGTGTGTGTGTGTGTGGTTGTGTGTTACCTGGTGGCTAGAGTTACTCAGGCTCAAAATCTGTACCTTGGGTTCAGGTAGCAACAGCCTGAATTACCTACCCACCACCACTTGTGAAAGCTGTCCAGATTTTTGCCTCATATTTTTCTTCTGTTCTGTTCCTCATAAAATCTGTGGTTTTCTGGATTTTTGTGGCAAATCATTGAAGGATTGAAATTCACCAAATAATGACAGGCATTTGAATTTCAGACTTCATATTCTTCAGAAAATACATGGTAATACAAAACATTTTATTCTAGCAATTTTCTAAGTTTATAAGATCATTATATGAAATATATCCCTATTTATGGGGCTGTATTCCCCCATTATTGGCTTTGTCCAGGTTTTTTGTGCTAAGAGGTTGAGAGCTATGCTGAGAATGGAATTCACTGAATATGTTTGGTGGCTGTATTCCCCCATTATTGGTTTTGTCCAGTTGTTTTGTGCTAAGAGGTTGAGAGCTTTGGTGAGAACTAATAGCTATTTAAGTTTCAGTCATCCTACCCTTCAGAAAACAGCTGATTTGGCATAGTGGTATGTTGCTCTGACTGTAGTGCACAGAGTCCTGGGTTCAAGACTTGGCAATGAAACGTACAGTGGTAACTCAGCATTTTATTCTAGCAACTTTCCAATATTATACAAGGAATGTTTAAAATGTGTCCCTGGTTTTTGGATTTTGTCCCTCCCCCTCCCAATAAATTTTGGCTTTTTCCAGATTTCTTGTGCTACAAAGTTGAGATATACAGTTAAGTGTCGAGTGAATTTTACGAGAAGCTGAGAGCTTCAAGGGGAAGAGAAGTTTAGTGTTGCTTATGCTGAGTCTGCTTGCATTGTTAATAACATGACTGGTTGAATACTTGCTTTTGATTCAGAATGCTGTGGGTTCTACTCCCACAGTATGTAGATGCATTGCTGATACTGTACTGTGTTGTACTTTTAAAGGGGGTGGATGCTGCAGTCCTGAGAATCTCCTCTTTGGCAGTGATAACTAGTAACTATGAACCTGTTATCAGTTTGCCATCCATTCCCTATTGCAATATTGCTAGCTTATCATTTTTTAATGTAACATAGGCAATTTATTCCTCAAGGGGAACAGGAACTTTTATTTGTAGATGAAACAATGAAATATAAAGTTGTTTGCAAGCAGCAACATCTTCATTAGTTACAGATCACTTTAATGTGGAATTATTTAGATGTATTTAACTTCTGCAGAGATTGTGCATATTTACTGATACTGGTGAATTGTAGAAGTTTGAGTAGACTTTTGTGATGGAAATGTTTTGAACTGGGCAGTTTTGTCATTACTGGTGCATGCATTTTGTTTCATTGTTCACTGGAAAATTTTTCAAAACAATAAATTTAAAACCCCCTCTAACAACTGAACTGTATTATACAATAAATGTAATTTAATACAGTCAGGAAAGTGTATCAAAGAACACATGTATGTTTCATGTGCAAGGAGCCTATGATTGGAAAACAGACCAAAAGTAATCTTTGTCTGCCACTGGCCAGATGTATTTTCTTTGAATGTGGGTTTCATTGCTGTTTCAATGAATGTGAGTTCAAGGGCAGAGAAGTTTTAATGCTAAGTCTATTTTGGTAAATGGGGTGAAATAGCCAAGTAATGGGATTTTGGAATGGCTGCAGGGGGGAGGGCTGTACATAGGAGGCCCCATTCGACCATGATTTTGTGAGGGGGGAAGGTCAGCAAACTCAAAGACAGCCCCGGGAGGCGCAAAGTGTAGCTACACCACTGATCAGTAGGCCATGAAGAATGACTTTTGGAGTTCCTAGCAAACTGTAATATTCTTTTGCTACGATTAGAATATTGTCCTATTTTTACCATAAAACCCATATACTGTAAGTCACTGAAAACAAAATCCTAAGGTTCATCATCTCCTTTCCCAGTGAACCATTTACTACAGGGTCTGGGTTTCTGGGGCCATATTTTGGTTGTCTGTTCTTCGGTATGCATTTGAAAGTTGATATTCCACAATTCCATTGGAGTGGGCGGGGTTACATAATTATGGATGCAAATTTTATGTTAATTAGTGTGCAGATTTGTACCTATTTTTCATGGGCCTTTGTCCAGATTTTTGATGTTTCCAGGTTGAAAGATATGGATTATGTACATCCTGTATATGGGAAGTGTTATACATTTAAACTCTGTGCTGACTGTACTACTAGAAATATAGTCTACCTTGCAACTTGTAACCTATATGACAATTGTTACATAGGTAAAACCAAGAGAAAGTTAAAAGAAAGAATATCTAACATATTAGTGACATTGATTTAAATGATTCAACCAGCTCTTTGGCAAAGTGTATTAAAGAATATCCAAGACATAGTTTTTGTTTTAGAGTACTGCAAGTTGTGAAAGAGAATTTAAGAGGAGGTGATATAAACAATAAGACTGAAATTGCAGAAATGTCATGGATAGGTAGGCTGATAAGCCTCCAGGTTTACATTTGAACATCCCACTGAAACCAGCCCTGAAAGGGTATTAATTAAAGAGACACATCTGATTGGCTGGAATACTGCGTAAAATGAGGTTGCTAGGAAGAATTTTTTAGATCTGAAGAAGAATCATCTAGATCCGAAAGTGCTTATCTGGTTTATCTGAATTTTATTTGATTAAAGTAAAGTTTTATTTTAATACATTTGCTAAACTTACCTGTTATGAGATATGCTCATTAGTTTATGCCTTTGGTCGTGGTGCTAACACTATTTTTTTGGTTTTGTATCTCTCTCTCTCTCTCTTCTTCTTCTTTCGGCTGCTCCCGTTGGGGTATCGCCACAGCGGATCAACTGTTTCCATTTCTTCCTGTCCTCTGCATCTTGTTCTGGCACACCATCCACCTGCATGTCCTCTGTCACCACATCCATAAACCTTATCTTCGGCCTTCCTCTTTACCTGTTACCTGGCAGCTTCATCCTTAGCATTTTTTTCCCAATATACTCTGCATCCCTCCTCAGCACATGTTCAAACCAATGTAATCTTGCCTCTCTGGCTTTGTCTCCAAACCTTCCAACCTGGGCTGACCCTCTAATATACTTATTCCTAATCCTGTCCATCCTTGTCACACCCAGTGCAAATCTTAACATATTCAACTCTGCCACGTCAAGCTCTGACTCCTGCCTTTTTGTCAATGTCACTGTCTCCAACCCATATAACATAGCTGGTCTCACTACCCTCTTGTAGACCTTCCCTTTCACTCTTACTGGTACTCGTTTGCCACAAATCACTCCTGACACTCTTCTCCACCCACTCCATCCTGCCTGTACTCTCTTCTTCACATCTCTCTCTCTCTATATATATATATATATATATATATATATATATACATATATATACATATGTACAATACACATACTGAGAGAATATATAGTTAACAGTTCACTCTATTGAAAAGGTGAAATAGTGTATCTTTTTTATTGAAAATGCTTGTTTTCAAATGCTGGAATTGTTGATGTTGGGAACATTGACTTTCAATACAGTATGTGAGGTTTCTTTGCTTGCAGATAAGTGGATTGGTCTACTAAAGATTCAGAATTGGTAGTAGGTGTGTGTCTGTGTGTGTGTGTGTGTGTGTGTGTGTGTGTGTGTGTGTGTGTGTGTGTGTGTGTGTGTTTGTGTGTGCACTTGCATTTGCATGTGCATTTTGGACAATGTTACACTTAGGGAAAGGGTTTTCAGTCGGTAATTTATAGGTTTGTGGTTAGAGGCTGTAGTAGGTTTAGGGTTAGAGTTAGCACATGAGTGAGCTGACATGGAAGTGAATTATGGTCAAGTTAAGTGTGAAAACAAAGAGGTCAACCAGAATAATAGGAATAAAATGCCTACTAGCCAAGCTGTGTAAAATATGTGTAAAATAAAAAGTTGGATATGAAACTGTAAACTCATTTGGAAAAATTAAAATTTCAGCATGTGTTGAGATTTTATGGAGTTTAAAGTGTTATATTCTTTTTGCGTAGTGCATCCCGGAAACCAAGGAATAGGCCTTTAATACACAAAAGCAGGATAATAGAGGTAGATTTAGATGCTCCTTGACTCATATGTTGTGGCACTTCAAAAATATCTCCTTGGTGGCAGAAGAATACAAATAAAATATAGAATTGTGCTAACATATTTCTGGGTAATTACTTTCAGCTGATTTTGCAGTCTGAATAATAGGCTTTGTTTGTAAAAATAAGCTGGTCAATATAAACCTTTTTGTTTGGCCATTTTCAAGCTAGTCGATATTATTTTATATTTTTTATAATCCAAATGGCTCAGAGGGGACTACCATACTATCATAATCTTATTTTCAGTCCTTTCTTTTTTGTCCCACAGTGTACTATGCATCCTCATAATCTGAAAACAGAAGTAAACCAGAAGGCTTGAGTCCAGTCTGTTGTCCCACCTGTGTCCCAGAGGCTGACAGAACTAATAATTTAATACAACAGCCATTAGAACAAGAACACTTGTCCATCTACATACTTAATTGAATAAACTACTTGAAACTTGAACAAGAAATCTTTATTCCTCCCATAGGGATGGTATCAGACAGAATTGCTTAGATCTGCTAGCTAAAGTGCTTTTATGTGGACAAACCCTTTGTACTCTGTTTCACAATCTGATATAATATAGAAAGTATAAGTTAAAAGTACAGTGACTCTGATTTGTGTCAAATGTAAATTATTACCACGACTTTTGTGGCATTTTTTACACTCTGACTTACAGGTTCATAGGAGGATACTAGGCTAATGGCCCTAGACCCTTTATAAGTCTAGCCCTGTTAATCCCAGGTTGCTCCAATTGCCCTTAGATGGACATACTTTACAGATCAGCACCGACTACCCCTGTCCATAAAGGACATGGATGCCACCCCTGGGATGAATTTGCGGTCACCCATCCATTTGTCCCGGCTGCTCTTGAATAGGGTAATGTAATTCATTAAATACTTTTCATGGTATATTTAGACCTTCTTCCAGACAAACCAACTAAGTTTCTGGGTTTTGTTCTACCTTTGTTTTAATTTTATCAGGCAAGGTGAGTTATGAAGTGATATATGCCCCTTGTATACAGCTAATAAATACGGTGCTGTAGATTGCTTTTGTTGCCACAGTCTGGCACTACAACTGATTTTAAATGAGGGTCTCATTGACCTGTACTCAAAAAATTGTAAGAAAGTAATGACATATATGTGGGCTAAGGTTTCATTACACCAGAAGTAAAAAACATTTTAGCAGACAAAGCAACATATAAAGGAAATATACAGCTGCTCAAATTAGGACTGAAATATGGTATAATCTGTGGGGTTAGAATGGCATTGTTGACTAGATTTTGATCCCAATTATTTTGCTGTAATTACTTGATGTTTTTGTTACTATGAACTGCCTCAGGGGAAGTATCACACAACCTTTTATATTCAGCTACAAAAATGGTGTTTCACAATACTTTTGCTTTCCCCATTTAACATTATACCTAATTTCCAGTGAAGGAATATTTGACCTCTAGTCAAACGACTGGGAGAACGTAATGTCAAAAACATTCATAACTAAGTTCTCATTACATCAAATATAACGTTAACCTGACAAGCCAACGTTTCTGTTACTACATATAGACAAAGACTGTATAAATCAATACTGAATTATTGTAAAGTTCTTGTTAGTAGAATGGCAGTCTTTAGACAGTTTTTTATTAAGTATCTTACTGGAAATCTATCAATTGTTGAACGAACTGCCCTTGAGAAAATGACATATAGCCTCTTATATTTAGCTGGGAAATCCGGGCATTCCAAGGAGTATTGTTGTCACATTCTGTTAATATACTTATTTTACAACAAAGTGCTGTTTGACCTCTGCTTGTAAGGCAGGTTGACAACAATACCCAGAATACATGCACACTTAAGTTTTTACTACAGTATAAAAATATTTGTATTTTTTAGGTAAATATACATTTGTGTAGCTGCATATAAAGAAGTATAAACTCCGTGAAGTCAATGTAGTGAAACATGCATCATCATTATTACCATCAAACCCCCCCCCCCCTTTCCCATTTTCAACATGAGGTTGAGATGTCATGTCAACTCTCTCCCTCTCTCTCAATGCAATGCCACTCAGCCACTTTCTTCGGTAGTCATACCTGATTGTTGCAGGTCTTCTCTCACATAATCCATGCACCTCTTTGCTGGATGCCCTCATTTTCACTTGCCTTCTTCTTGTCTATCCTAGTTCTTCCCTAGATCATTTTCTGCACTTCCACACATGCTCAAACCACTGTAATCTGTTTTCTTTGACCTTCACAAATGGAGCTACTTTGGCTTCTGCTCTGATGTCCTCATTCCTTCGTCTGTGCCACAACTGCATCCTACTACTCTTTTTAGACATTTCATTTCCATCATCTGTAGCTCCCTCAACTGCTCTTCCTTTACTGCCCAGGTTTCTGTATCATACAGTAGTACTGGTCGCACCACTGTTTTTTACATATTACTTTTCAGCTTCTTTGGCAGTCTTCTGTGATACACAACACCTGACACTCTATGCTAGTTGGTTGTAGCTCCTCTGATTCTAGCTTTGCCTTCTTCATTCAGACTTCCCTTTTCCTCAACCCTCCCCAAGTACTTGAAGCTGCTAACCTGTTCAACTATTTTCCCTTCTATCTCAATTCACAGTTTCTTCTGATTACCCCAGTTTCTGCTACTAGTACTAAATTATCTGTACTCAGTTTCACTGTGTGTGTTTTCAGTTTTGCATACCATTCCTCTATTTTTGCTGAAGTTCTTGTTCAGAATCTACCTACAATGCCACATTGACTGCATAAAGGATCTCATCTTTTTTTATCTGTTCCCTCTAACCTGTTTGCTAATGTAGTCCATCAATGGTATGAACTGCAGTGGACATAGAGCTGAGTGCAGATGCACACCCACTCCGACAGAGAGTTCCTCTGTGAGACCGAACATTTTTTATACTTGAGTCCTTTGGCCCTTGTACATAGCCTGCAGTAATTCTATCAATGTTTCTGAGACTTTGAACCACCACAAGACTGTCCATATCAGCTTTCTTGGGCCCTTGTCATATGCTTTCTCCAAGTCTAGAAATGCCCAGTTAGACTCCTTCCTAATCTCTAACTTCTTCTCAACTATCTTTCTCACTGCAAATATCGGGCCAGTTGTGCTGCATCCTGATCTGAATCCAAACTGCTCATCTCCAATTTTACTTTCTTCTGCTCTTCCTATTTGTTTATCAGTTACCCTCTCCAGTACTTTAATGCAGTGTGACAGACATTTGATACCTTTGTACTGCCCACTAGTCTGGATGCTCCCTTTTTCTTGTTTACTTGCACTAGTATACTTATTGTCCATTCATTTGGGATACACCCTGCACCCTTCTCTCCACACTGTTATTAGTACCCTTAGAAGCCATTTCTCCCTATCTCACCCAGCATCTTTATCATACATGCTGTGACCTCATTGGATCCTGTTACTTCTGACTTCATTTTCCTTGGTGGTGTTTGTACATCTTCTAGAGTGGGCTCCCCTCTTCTCTCGTCATAGGTACTGTCTGAGGAAGTATGGCTTCTGTGGGGTGTTCTTCATTCATAAGCTGCTAAAAGTACTCTTTTCATCTGTGTTTGATGAACAGGTTGTTGTTGGCATCCCTTATGAAAGGTATCTGAATATCTTCTTTACTATTCTGTCTTTGCCTTGCAACCTGATAGAGTTTCTTTGTGCTATCCACTGAAGTCACTTTCCAGAAGCTGGTAGAGTGTCACTGGTGCCTTGTTCCTTGAAACTGGTCTCTAAACCTCTTTGTTAGCCATCCAGGTTTTTTAGCTTGGTCTATCTTTTCTATTTCTCACACGTTTTGCACTCTTGCTTTCTTTTGATGCCTTCCAAGACTTCTGCATTCCACTATCCGCTTTTCTTATGTACCTTATTTCCATAGTTTGCTCAGCCATATTTCTGTTCTGTAGTCCTCATACATGCTGTTTTGAGACTCTGCCATTCTTCTTCAACTCCACCTATTTCCTCTTCTTTCTGAGATGCTAGAGCTCTGAGTAATTCATTGATCTGTATGCTTTCTCGCTAGTCAAATGCCAAGTCTTTAGCCTAGTCTCTGTTGGTCTTGGTACCTTCTAAGACCACTGCTTCCAGCTGATTGTGGCAACCTTTGCTTTATGCTGGGGCCAGCTATTTCACTGGAGATGACTTTGCAATCACTAATTCTGCTCCCGTGCCCTTACCTTACTATGAGGAAGTCTACCTGTGTTGCATGTTGGCCACTCTTGTATGAGTTCTTGTGACTGCCTTATTGAGCTATGTGTTGGCTACCATCAAGCCAGTTGCCAGACAGAAGTCTACAATGGTCTGCCCTTCTTTATTCCTTTTGTCCTACCCATGTGGACCTAAACAGTCCTTATATCCTCTTCTATCTGTCCTGATGTGTGCGTTCAGGTCACCCATTGTCAGCACCAATTCATGTTGTCCTGCTTTATCTAGTAAGTCCTGTTCCCATTGTCTGAATGCACTCTTTTCCTCACTATCACAACCCTGCTGTTGGTCATAGGTTGAGATCATGAATAGTGCCCTATCCTTACACTGGAGTCTGATTGACCTAGGGCTGCTGGACTTTAGGACAGGCACATACAGGCCAATAGGAGCACATACACCCTTACCACGGGTAGCTGGCTTAGGTTGGAGTAGGCCAGATTCTCAACCCATTTATCAGTGGCAAATAACCATCCTCATTTTTGGCAACATTACTTGAATCAATTTTTGCACCACTGAGTGGCTAGGCATGACTTGAGGTGTAGTCTGTGATCCATGTTTTCCCATCTAGATGATACTGTGCACCACAGTTGATGCCCAAAGTGATTGCTTTATACAAGTTTTTCCCCAATAAGCACCATATCAAGTCTGTACTGCTGCCCTCAGTTCTATTCTTGTGTGAATTTGAGATGGAAACAATCAGCATGTTGTTGTTTTTTTTTTGGGGGGGGGCTCTGTTGGAGAAATCCTACAAAGATACAGGGAGAGCATGCAGACTCCATCAGGTATTGGATGGAGGACAGGATCAAACCTTGTACCTTGTGCATGTGAGACAAAGATCTTAACCATTGTATCAAATGTGTTGGTAGTGTACTGCTGTGTAGATCAGGACCGAGACACAGTGAAATCTTTGGAGCAGAATGGCATTACCCTATTTAGAATATCGCTGTCCAAACATGTGGCCCAACTATAAAGGCCACAACAGTCCCTGACTAAAAACTTAATGGCATAAAGACTCTATCATACCCAGACAGACTTAAAGCCATATCTCCAAACTCTGTTATCTATGGCTTACTTTCTGCTCTTTAAAGGACCGCACCCTCCCAGATGTTTTTGCAGTTCTGTAAGACCAGAAGGATTCACCAACACTATCTCTAAAGACTTAAGGTTCCACCAAAATATAAACACAACTCGAGGCGAGGGTAGATTCATTGCCCAGTGTTTACCTCTTCTCTGCAGTGAGTCCTCTTGCATGTTAAGCAGAGTGATGCCCTAGCATCTTTCAATATGGCCTTGATGATCGAATGTGCACCGACAAATATACCCCAACCTGACTTGCTTAGCCTTATTAGAAGCAGAAGGTACACCATGAAAGTGGATACTGACAAGACATAAATGGTCTCATAACTTAATTGATTTCTAATGCCTTTAAGATAATATAGTATAATGTAATGAGTTCTTATTATAATTGAATGCTCAAATGAGAGATCAGCACACTATCAGATCCAGAAAGCTGAAAGAACATAGCATCAAACAACACACAGCAAAAACATTGAAATTAACACACAAAAAACATGTTTTTTTTGCATGGGCAACTCCCCCCTGCACCTTCTGTGGAATACCCCCCGCTAATTTTATATATATATATATATATATATATATATATATATATATATATATATATATATATATATAAACACCTCCAAGATCATGCCACATTGAGGAAAGCAGCAACAATCCAGTCCCCGCTGTGCTATAATCCCTCACAATGACAGTCCCATTCCAATTGATGTTATGCCTCTATTACGTTGTTTGAGTCTTGGGCTCAGAATTGTGCTAGTCGCTCATTTGAGCATTCTTACTTTTAATGGGAACCCAGTATAATATAATACACAACAAAGGATATTACTTTTGTAAACCAGAACACTAAACTACATCAAAAATCAGAAGAATAAATGCTTTTTGAAAATGTGTGTAGTGGTCTGAAAAATAACTGAATTCCCAATAATGCTGTTTTTTGTAAAAATTCAACAGTATTTTAATCATTCATACAAATCTATGCCCTTAATATAACCAGCCATCATAAAAACTTGCAAGCCGTGCCATATGCAGCTTAAACTAAGATGGTAATTCAGCTCAGAACTCTTTTTGTTGTTAACTGGTGGGATTACACTACTAGATGTAATTCAGTCACACTGAATGTAAGATGAAACTGTGGGAATCAAACCCAAGACAATAAAATGAAGTTTGTTTGCATATCATAGTTCATATCCTATGCACTGTACACCCAGATATGGCTTCAGTCATTCAGCTCCTGAACTGCAGCAATTTGTTCTGGGCTACGAGTTATAAATCCAGTTCTTTATCTGTCTTATTGCAAAGTGCCAACCTTAAGTCTTTGCATAAGGATTCATGTTCACAGGATTGAGATTCTTGTGAAATGCATTTTGACTCATACTAACAGTTTTTACTGATCTTGTTTTGTTTAGGGTTGAATTTGTGGCTGTTCTATAAACAACATAATTGTAAACATGGAATTTTCACAATAATGTAATGGAAAAGCTTGATATTGAATTTCTAGGAAAATTTCCTTATGTGTTTTATATATTGTATCTGCCTTACTTAGACCTCAGGTCTAGCGCGTTGTTGGAAATGAGTAGAATTGTGTCTATATACCATTACTGGTGAGGTGTCATAAAAACAATTACCTCTAGTATTTATCAGAGCAATCATTTCACTTCATTTGCACATTAAATTTACTCGACTGAAATTACAAAAAATGCAGTCAATACCTATGTACTAACAAAGTAAATGTTTTGATATATTGCACATAAGTCCTCACTGTAAATGATCACCACATGCAAAATATTTATTTATAAGGCAAATAAAACCAATAAAGCCAAATTAAATGGTAAGCCATAGTAAAGCATCTTCTTCTTCTTTTTTTTGAATATTACTATCTGATCTTAAAAATACCATGATAGGCAATCCTAGCAGAAAGCACATAGCCTTGTTTAGGAAGCTAATGGTCCAGAAGCACTGACATCAACACAGATTGCTGTAAATTGCATGTTTAAGTCCCGGTCAATGTCCTAAATTTAGTTTTTTATATTCCACATGGTTTTGTGTGTTTGTGTGTGTGTGATCTGACCTTAAAGACAGATGAGTTTCTACTTTCTGCTTTATAGACACAGGCAGTTTGTATTCAATAAGCCATACAATAGCAAACTGACGTCAGTACACATTTCACAGAGTGTGTGTAAAATAATCAGACACTTTATGATTTTTCCTAGATTGCATTATTCTCATCTTCTAAAATATCATTTGTCCTTTTATGACAGCACTCTTGTACATGTTTTTGCAACCAGTATGCTTGCACATTTCTCTATAATGTCAATTACAAAAAGGACACAATTGAGAAAAACAGTCCAGGCAAAAACAGGGATGGCTGTCAACTTATTTATTCAAATCTCACTTGTTTATTAATTACAAAAAGGGCACAACAAAGCTAGAGTTTCTTGTAGTGGAGGTCCATAAGTTACATGCAAATATCCCCTTAAAAGGACAATCCCAGAGTTTAAAATTCTGACCGAAAGAAGTTTGTCATGATACCTCCCAGTTGTCACCACCCACTTACCATGTCATCATCAGCCTACTCCTAGTTTCAATTCACTTTATGCAGCCCTGTTTTCATTCCTTCTGGTGAACACAATTAACAATATTTAGTTCCTGCCAAAGCTTTCAGTCCCTGATCACTGGGAAAGAATAAGGTTATTACAGCTTTGTGTGTGGTGGGGCTGGTTAGGCAAGACTCTCAGTGTTGACATTTTATGACCTCTTATAAAGCTTGATTTAATTGTTGACTTTTTATGAACTCTTATAAAGCTTTGTTTAATTGTTGACTTTTTATGAACTCTTATAAAGCCTGGTTTAATTGTTGACTTTTTATGAACTCTTATAAAGCTTGGTTTAATTGTTGATATGAACTCTTATAAAGCCTGGTTTAATTGTTGACTTTTTATGTACTCTTATAAAGCTTGGTTTAATTGTTGACTTTTTATGAACTCTTATAAAGCTTGGTTTAATTGTTGACTTTTTATGAACTCTTATAAAGCTTGGTTTAATTGTTGACTTTTTATGAACTCTTATAAAGCTTGGTTTAATTGTTGACTTTTTATGAACTCTTATAAAGCTTGGTTTAATTGTTGACTTTTTATGAACTCTTATAAAGCTTGGTTTAATTGTTGACTTTTTATGAACTCTTATAAAGCTTGGTTTAATTGTTGACATTTTATGAACTCTTATAAAGCTTGGTTTAATTGTTGACTTTTTATGAAGTCTTATAAAGCTTGATTTAATTGTTGACTTTTTATGAAGTCTTATAAAGCTTGGTTTAATTGCTGACTTTTTATGAAGTCTTATAAAGCTTTGTTTAATTGTTGACTTTTTATGAACTCTTATAAAGCTGGGTTTAATTGTTGACTTTTTATGAACTCTTATAAAGCTTGGTTTAATTGTTGACTTTTTATGAACTCTTATAAAGCTTAGTTTAATTGTTGACTTTTTATGAACTCTTATAAAGCTTGGTTTAATTGTTGACATTTTATGAACTCTTATAAAGCTTGGTTTAATTGTTGACTTTTTATGAACTCTTATAAAGCTTGGTTTAATTTTTGACTTTTTATGAACTATTATAAAGCTTGGTTTAATTGTTGACTTCTTATGAACTGTTATAAAGCTTGGTTTAATTGTTGACTTTTTATGAACTCTTATAAAGCCTGGTTTAATTGTTGACGTTTTATGAACTCTTATAAAGCTTGGTTTAATTGTTGACTTTTTATGAACTCTTATAAAGCTTGGTTTAATTGTTGACATTTTATGAACTCTTATAAAGCTTGGTTTAAATGTTGACTTTTTATGAACTCTTATAAAGCTTGGTTTAATTGTGCAGCTCTTTATTTCCTTTATTCTGCATCTGTGAGCAGTATAGTTGAAAGAGTACAGTTTAGTGAATTCATACTAAATCTTAGCTGTCAATTGATGTATTCCCCTTACTCAGTAGTAAAGCAATCTCAGAATTAGTATGTATAACTGTCACAGGTTGTAGTAGCAAGTGAGGTCATAAAATTCCTGAAAGGCTACTTTTCGCTGAGGATAAAAAGAACAGGTGAAATTAATGAATGATTTAGTGAGAGCTGTTGTTAGCAGAACTGCAATTTGAGATGGAATTTGACTAAGAACATTAAAAATTCCTGAAAGCACAACTCCCCAACCCCTGAAGCCAAAGCTGCGACATGCTCAGAAAGCCAAACTGAAGATGTAAATAAAGACCAGAATCAAAACAAAAAAAATCTCTGCGACTGTGCCTTTAAAGACATACCAGTGTTTCAGCTGCATGGCTTCTGATTGCTATTACTTTTTTACCTTTACTTACATAAGGCCATACTGGTGCATTCAGGCCAATAAAGCCAACTTCCAATAGTTGCAGACGTGCTATATTTCCACTTAGATGTCTGCATATGCTGACTGGCCTAGACGCCCAGCAGTTAGTGCTGCTTCTCCATACTGCTTGATTCTGCAGGGTATGTTATGTTTGAAGTCTACATTTTTTTCCTGTGTCTGGGTGGGGTTTTGCTGGATGCCGCAGTCTCCTTTCATATACAAAAAGACATGCTGTAAATGATGTGATGTTCCTTTAAAATGCCCATATTATGTAGTCCTAGCCATAAGTGCGCTCTCTGCCTTATGCCAGCTAAGTGCTAGGATCATACCTCTCAACCTGTTAGAGCCAGAAATCTGGACAAAGCCTTATATAAAAGTGGAACATAGGCCCAAAAATAAGGACAATTTTTAAATATTGCTCTCACAGTCTTAGAAAGTTGATAGAATAACATGTTTTGCATTAGCATTAATTTTCTGAAGGGTATGAAATCTGAAACTCAAATGTCTGTCATTTTTTAACTTCAGTCTTTAATGATTTGCCACTAATTTGCCAAAAAAACACAAGTGTATGAAAAATGGACCAAAATATCAGGAAAAACCTGGACATTCTGAGAAAATGTGTATCATTGACAGGTATGGCTAGGATAGACTGTGGTTCCCTCATCAATAATTGGATAATGAATGGATGCTTATGTTAATATTGCCCTTCTTCAATAACCATGTGGATGGATCCATCCAAATTAGATGCTTTCTAGCCATAGGCCATCAACAGATGCACACAGAAGATGTATCATGCAGTCGAATGTCAGATACTAAAAGTATCTAATTTAATTGTAAAGAAGAGCAGAATAAAATTTACATTTTAGTTAAAAATTAGGAATGACAAAGTATAAGTAGTTGTACTCTACCTAGCACTCCAGAAATACTTGTCTATATTAACAATGAAAGAATGCACCATTATCCTTTATAGGGAGGCAGGCACACCCATTGTTATGTTAGTTAAAAGAAGGTTGACAGTATAAGTTTCAGTAACTGCACAATGCATGCACATCCCTCAGTCACCCTGATGGTTCATTCTGATATTTTCTATGAGTATGTATAACACATCCTACATTTTAGTAGCCTCTGCACTGAGACACTCCTAGATAGCTGAAATAAAGACTGGGAGTTCACCACTGGCAAACTTTAAAGATGGCCTTGGACTTTGTGAAAAGATTGTTTTTACAAAATGGACTTTAGCTGGTAGGCATGTTTCCTTTTGCTGAGGCAGTAAGCTGATGGGAGGTATAATTAAAGTGAAGGAACATGAACACCATCAGACCAATGGCTAGCCACTCATTAACAGGTAATCAACATGTCTTTTTTCCACAGTTTAGGTGCAGTCTACAAGTGCACACAGTCTGTAACTGTAGAAATGACTAAATTAAGTGTGGGTCTTATATGATACAGACACATTTGCAAGTAGCTATAGACTGTTGCACAGAGAAAACTGTAGAGTTTGTGGCAAAGATGCATGCAGTTATTTCCTAATTTGGCTTAAAGGTACTCTAGGTGATACATAAGAGTGTGCAAGGTAAAAGAAAATCCACATCTTGCAGGTGAATTTCACAACCTTAATTTATACCACCTTAGGCCTTAAATTTCTTCTTTTTTCTTCTTTTACCATGGACTTTTTTGGGTCCTTAAGGGGTGCCAAACAACAAGATTGTGGAACTGTGTATGTGTATGCATACTTAAAGGAGGCAGTTGCTGAGGCAGTCACAAAGTCTGTCAAAGTGCTACTGCATGAGGAGGCAGCTGCTGAGTCAGTCATATTCTGTTAAAGTGCTACTGCATGAGGAGGCAGCTGCTGAGTCAGTCATAGTCTGTTAAAGTGCTTCTGCATGAAAAGGCAGCTGCTGAGGCAGTCATAATCTGTTAAAGTGCTACTGCATGATGAGGCAGCTGCTGAGTCAGTCATATTCTGTTAAAATGCTACTGCATGAGAAGGCAGCTGCTGAGGCAGTCATAGTCTGTTAAAATGCTACTGCATGAGGAGGCAGCTGCTGAGGCAGTCATATTCTGTTAAAATGCTACTGCATGAGGAGGCAGCTGCTGTGGCAGTCATATTCTGTTAAAGTGCTACTGCATGAGGAGGCAGCTGCTGTGGCAGTCATATTCTGTTAAAATGCTACTGCATGAGGAGGCAGCTGCTGTGGCAGTCATATTCTGTTAAAGTGCTACTGCATGAGGAGGCAGTTGCTGAGGCAGTCATATTCTGTTAAAGTGCTACTGCATGAGGAGGCAACTGCTGAGTCAGTCATATTCTGTTAAAGTGCTACTGCATGAGGAGGCAGCTGCTGAGGCAGTCATATTCTGTTAAAGTGCTACTGCATGAGGAGGCAGCTGCTGAGGCAGTCATATTCTGTTAAAGTGCTACTGCATGAGGTGGCACCTGCTGAGGTAGTCACATATTCTGTAAAAATGCCACTTCAGCTCACTTTTGACCTCTGCATAGAAATAGGATGAGCACAGTATTAACAAGCCATAAGTATGCGTAGTATGGAGAATAGGTCAATAAGTGTCAGCTACACTGTCGGCACCTCAGCAGGTGGCACACTCACCTTTGATGCCAGAGGATTAGCAGGATATGTGTTCTAGTTCCATAGTAGGTGTTTACATTCATCTTCTTCCAGAACTGACACTGTAGTACAACAAAAAAGGATGCTACTCTCCTGAACTTCTATCATTTAGATGAGACGATAAACCAAGTTAACACCTAGCTGAGTTGGTGGTAGCACATGTGGCTGCAAAAAATGTGGCATTTGTCAAAAAGTGTAGGGATAACCATTACATTATATCATGAAAAATACAATTAAACAAGTACATTGTTAATCATACATTATTTTGTAGAGACTATGTCTTTCCTCTACTTCTCTTAAAATTTTCCTGGAATTACTGCTCTTTTAATGGGATTTAGTGAACTTTCCCATATCACTCTGAAAAATACACTTTTAACTTCTAAATCCATTGGTACCAAAACCCCTACTGTTAAGTCCCAGGGACCAGAATATATGACTTGGCCATATAAAACTTATTTAAGTATGTATTATGTAAGACCCAGAGTTTAAAAATGTGCAAGAATTTTCCTAGTGTACTGCCCAGTTTTCCCCAGGTGATGATGAATATCAATTACAATGGCTCAAGAAAATATACTATGCAGTGTGGAACTAACCAAGTCAGCAAAAGGCAAATATGTAAATAAATAAAATAAAGTGAGCTCTTCATAGAGGTGATTAAGAAAGCATGAAAAAAAGCAATACCTTAAGTATTGACTCATTTGATACTCTGGAAAGATATATGTTCAGCCAAATATAGACTTTGTAGTTCTGAGTGTGAAGGAGTGAGCAGTAATACATGTTTTTAAAACAGCCAGATGGCCTTGAGTGACCTCCTTTTACTGGAAATAAGGACATCACACTTAAACAAATTTAGTTTAAAATAGGTTAGATTACATTCAGTTAGATTAGGTGATGCATTGAAGGTTTTTAAGGCTCCATGGTACATTGTTATTTGGCCTGACTCCACCCCAAATGGCCCAGGCTTGATTAGCAGTCTGGTCGGTATTGAAGCCATATGATAAGAGATGGGACCGAGTGGCTTATGATGGCCTGACCATCCCTGGAGGTGGATGTTGTGGATTCCTGCCATAAGAGCTTCATATAATATTAGCTTTCACACTAGAGATGGGGGGTATGAGCCTACCTAGAAGTTATAGTCAGTACACTTTAACAAGTGGTAGAGGTCTGAGAAGGCATGTACAGACAAAAGGCCCAATGCAGTAGATAATAAACAATGTTTTTTTCACTATCCAGTGGAGTGCTATGAACAAACATAAAAACTCACTATCCTTGATATATGATCACTCTGATCTTCCACTTTTGCCTTATGGCACCAGGCACTGGAGGAATAAATGGACCAATAAGGTATGGGAGGCTGATGGTTGTTATAGGCATGGCACCGAGAATTATTTTAAAGAGTATATATTGTGCTTATTTTCCTTTAGCATGCATTAATGTGTGATGTATTATTCCAAATAATAAGACCAATTTAAGACCATAAAGAGGATTGCATGATTCTGCTTTTAAGTCCAGCACACTCAAGCTACAAACAGGAACAATAACAAAGATTAACAAAGTTGAGCAACAGAACTGCAACAAAAGATGCTTGTGATAAAAAATGCTCTGAAAACTTAAGAAGTCACCTAAAGTAAACTGTCCTAGATTACTTTCATGTTGTGGACTGGGAAATGCTACGTAAGAATTTCCCACCTTTTTTGAAACTGTATGTAACACACTGATAGAGAAATACTTAGCATTTCTGCTGCTAATGTAGCTATTGTCAATAGGTATCACTATACCAATTCATTAATATTATGTACTTCATTTTATATTTGTTGAATTTCAGTCTACCTAAGCTTTGTATGCAGCCATCAGGGTGAGTATCAAAACCTTTGTGCATGCATTAGATATTAGTTTATAATTTAAGTCCAACCGGAGACCTATTTGTTAAAGAATCGCAGAATGGTACAGGAGCCATAATAATGCTGTTCCCAAAAATATCCTTCTGTGCATTTTCTGCAAAAATTGCTCTCTCTTTTGGAAGAGGATTAGTGTCAGTTATGAAGTATTATTTTTACATTACACAATGATGATGTAACAGTCATTTATGGCAGGATAAGGATTATTTACATAAAATATTTACTGTGTAAATATTTCCTCCCAAAAGATGGGAGAATAGAAATAATATTACGCTTGTCCAATATAAAACATATCCTGCATTCTTTTTCCTGTCTTTTGCTGCCAAAACTATTTCATTGATCATATTAGAGTGATAAGAATGAAGCTATGATTTTTTTTCTGCTTACCATATGTGTAGAATTATTGCCAAATAGTCAGCATTATATAAAGGCCCCAAGAAAGCTGATAATATCGTATCTAGTAATAGCACAGAGTACATTTGTCATTAATGTGAAATAAAATATAAAGTCCATAAACTCTGATATAGATGAGAAAATAATATATAAAGGAAAAGGGGGAGCAGTAATTCTTAATGTTTGCTAACATATATAAATAAACTGCTGAACTGAAAAAAATGTATGAAGGAGGAGATTCAGACTTAAAGGGAGCTCTTTAACAATAAGAAAGGCACAGAAGCCATTAAAGATGAAAGGCAGTAGAAAAGAAAAAAAAAACGGTATTATTATAAGATTATAACATTTTTTAAGGATATATTGATATAGGTTTGTCCTCACCAGCTGAATGACAGGTTAGAGTATATCTTTCTAGTAAACTGATGGTGCTAGCACAACACAACTTTTATGGCACATTTAGAGCAATAGTTTAATAGACTGCTTACTTTTAACATACTATCCTAATAAAGTAGTATTTTCTGAGTCAGTTGTACCTTTAAAAAGAACACATATATTTTCTTACACTTATTTTGTTCATAAATATTACTTTTATGAAGGCTGTGAAATATAGACATATAAATAGCCTTTCCAACAATTCTGATAAATCTAAGATGGAAATGATAACGGAATGAACTGTACATCAAAAATAAAAAAAAATAAAAAAATGACGAAGGCTTATAATCTAAAACTGATAATCAGTTAATTTAGACCTTTGAATGAAATATCCATGAGATGGGAAGAACAATTTGTGCTAGTTTGACAGTTAGTAACTCAGCCCTCATACTGATATAAGTAAAAGTGACCATCTCTTTAAGTCCAGTTTAGCATTATAAAGGAAATAGGGTTACCTTTAATATATCTGATTATGAACTACCAGATATGTACCTCTGATAAGGTTAATTTCCAAATAACTTTAGATTTAAGAAATTGTATTTTATTCATGAAGCAATTCATCCAGGGAACACAGAGCTTGAGCAAGCTTCATTTATAGGCCAAGACCAACAAAATATTTCTAGAAAGTGCTGCCTGAGAAAGAAGATACCCTGAACTTCTTGCAATAGAAATAGGAAGTGACGGGTTTATGTTATGGTTTTTCAGCTTGTAATAACAGCCACAAAAGAAGCAATGGGGGGGAGGTGCACTTTACTAGTAAGCTCTGCTGCAAAACATGTAATGAGATAGGTAATAAAGATCAGTCAGGAATTGCTCAAGATATAAACACACAGACGCAGAGACACACACACACACAGACACACACACACATTTCAAAATGTACAGAATTGACATACAATTGTTCATAAAATTGTTAAGCAGATCAGTTTTAAGACATTGATTTTTTTTTTCATTCTGAGTAAAACCAAAGTCAGAGTTTGCACATTGATTTAACCTGGTAAGGCAAGGCAAATAAAAAGAGATATTGATTTTTAAAAGTGAATATAGATTAAGTAAGAGTATTTAAAATTAGTAGCTAAGATTTTCCTGAGAGCGTTCATGAAATTATATGAATATATTGCTTATTTTCTAACACATATGTAGTCATATGTCCATGCAGCATCTTGCTGGAATACTTATTTGTTTATATTTGTTGTAGAGGACAGTGTACTGATTAATTTCTGGCTATGTGCTCTCTATAAGTAGAAAGTAGGCAATAATACATTACTGTGAGATGGGTATTTATTATTTCCTGTTGATATAAAATATCATTGATTTGTACAGTATAACGTTTTAATCTGACAAGCTTTAAAATGATAACATTTAAATTTAAAGAAACTTAGTCTTTCCTACTTTGGCATTTTAGGTTGTGCATTTGAATAGGGTGGCCACAGTGGTGCAGTGGTTAGTGTTGCCACCTCACAGCAAGAGGTTCTCCGGTTTGATCCTTAGCTGGGGTGCCTTCTGTGCGGAGTCTGCATGTTCTCCCTGTGGTCGCGTGGGTTTCCTCTGGGTGCTCTGGTTTCCTCCCACATCCCTAAAGACATGCTGCAAGTGGATTGGACACTCTAAATTGGCCCTAGGTGTGAGTGCATGTGTGTGCCTTCTGTGGAAGGTTGGGTGCCGGGCTGGCAACTCGACACTGTAAAACTCCACTGCCAATCACGAGTGGACAGGTGATCTGCTGTGGTGACCCCTAACCTGGAAAAGAAGAAGACATAAAGCATTTGAATGAGTTAATGACCAAAGGTCTTTAAATCTTTACCAAATGATCAGTTTTCTGTATTTCTAAAGGCAAACCCTTATTACTGTGAACCTACTAAGAGACAACATACATACATTGAGATGTATGACTTTGCAGTTATCATTGTGGATGTACAACTAGATCCAGCTTGTAACTTGTTTATTTATATCTTGTAGTGCATTCAGTACAAGAGTTCACAGAAACATGATTGGCTTACTTCTGTGCAGCCAGTAAGGGAGCTGCCAAGAAAAGGAGATTGATAACAATTAGTGGGAAATTCAGATGCCCATTATTCCCTGAAGTAAAATGCAATGCAAGTCGAGCTTCTAAGTAGGGAAATGGAAAGCAACTGTGCCAGTTTTAAGAACACAAATTACACATGCCATATTTAGAAGCAAAAAGGCTGTAAACAGTGGCAGAGGTAAGATGTCTGATGTCCATATAAACTGATTAAAGGGCAAAGTCAGAATAAATGTCAGTGCAAGGATCAATATCCTGGGAATAAGAGAATGAATAAGCACATGAAACAATGACAGGAAGAAAATAGTGATGCTATTCAAGAAATATGAAAGCGGTACCTGGATTATTTTTTTATAAACGCAGACCTAGTTCTAAACGGGTTCATTTCTATAAAGCGGGGAATGTTCCTGTTGTATTTATAAAGTCACAAGAGAGATAACAGAATTTTAGCTAAGGCATTCTGACCATTTCACCTCCTGCCCCGACCAGTTTGGACATATTTTGCAGATACGCAGGAAACTGGCCTACAAAAGTTACACTAACTCTGATGAAGTGCTATTAAACACTGTGGATTCAATTCTAGGCTTTCCCACACACTATCATTGCCGGTGTTGCTTCTACTTTTGTATTAAATATCTGCAAAATAAGTTAAGGAGGGCCATTATTCCACGGTTTCAGAGTAGCAACCCTTTGAAAAAAATGTTTATGCATTCAAACACCACAAAATCTTTTTATAGCTAACAAACAGGTAGCTAGCAATGACAAATGAAATAATTACATATTGATAGTCTGAACTGCTTATTTCATAAAATACCTGCAGCCCCAAGCAAGTTGAACTTATTATTTATTTCTTGGAAAAAACTCTTGGTTCTCTATGTTTTATGTCTCTTATGGTATAAGTAAATGTTCATTAGAGAACAGTTCAAAAGGGTTATTGCCTGCAGATTTACTTTATCAACTTGTTTTATGTATAAAAACAGCTTAAGAACTGTTGTTGGTCAAAATGCTTGTCCTTTTTAAGACTAGTTCCGGGCACATGCTATAATATATAATAATAATATTATAAATATATAATATATAATATATAATATATCCCCCCCCCCCGCTCCACAGCTGGTAGTTTTTAGTACACTGTTAAACGTGCATTAAAAAGTGACCTGTTGGATATCATATTTAATGTAATTTAGCTGCACAAATATAATGCTGTATCTTTCTGCTTTTCCTGGTTAGGGGTCGCCACAGCGGATCTCCGGTCCGCTACTGATTTTTACGTGCCGAGTTACCAGCCCTGATGCACAACCTTCAACGAAGGTATGCCCATTCATGCATGTCTCCATGCAGAAGATGCTCTAGCTGAGAATTGAACTGGACAGCGTCTTACTGTGAGGTGACAACGCTACTGGTTTGTATTTTGTTGAGTTTCCTGGTTACTTAAAATTACATATTTAATGGAGCTCATATTACCCTGTTGCTTCCTCTGGAGGGTTCAGTTTATTGTGCTTTGATGTCATACATTTCATTTCCTTTGTAAGAAATAATAGACTGTTCTTTACAGTTTACCAGAACATGTAAGCTTCATTGTTTTTCCAATGAAAAAATGTAAACTAGATAAAATACATTATCCTGCATTTGTATTTCATAATCCTGTTCTCATTTTACTAGTTATGTTCTTAGCCTTGTGACAGATAAGTGTTAAAAAATATATAAATAAATAGTTGGATGATAGATAGGTGTATACACAGACACACACACACACACACACACACACACACACACACACACACACACACACACACACACACACACACACACACACACACACACACACAGTATTGTCAGTTCACTTCTGGCACATATTTACAATGTTGAAGGAAACTGTAGCACCTGGTAGAAACCCTCATGGACATAGAGAAGACATGCAGACCCTAAACAGAAGACAGCTGAAACCTGTCCTGAGTAAGCAAGTACTCTTGAGACAACAATGCTAGCCATGGCACCACATTATTGCCGTATTATACTGCACATTGTTTTGTAAAACTTTATTTTGTAAGTCATGTTTACATTTTATACTATGTACTTTCCTTGGATGCTTCCTTCCTAAGTGTTCTTCAAGCTTATCAAAACAAAGAACAAAATAAATAAAATAATACCTCATTTATTGCAATTAATAGCACTGAGTCATGTGTAGTTAATAAAGGTACAGTTTTAGCAATACATTGTATTAAACCATTTTATTGTGTGTTTATGAAGTGCTAAGTTAAACATCTGTCCATTTTCTAAAGTGCTTTTCTTGGTTAGAGTTGCAGTGGCAACCAGCTGAACAGGGCACACTAGACTTGTGTATCCACAAAAACAATCCTCTATTCATCTTACAGGATCTCCAGTGATTCTGGAACTAGCTAAGAGATATACTCATTCCAGTGTACCTTAGGTCAGTCCCAGGACTCTTTGCAAATGCACCATGTCCAACATGCGTCCTGCAGGAGTAACTTGATGTCATCCTAGCTTGGTTACAAACCTGGAAACTGTCTTCTAATGCAGACGAGCAGTCGTTGTACTCTAAGTTGCTCCCAGATTGCAGAGCTCTTCAGTTCACCAAGGACAGTGGGTCCAGCAACCCTGTGTAGGAGTCTATTTTCTGTTACCTGTACCTGTGGACTCATCCTTTCATTTACCAGCCAAAGCTAATGGCCCACTTTCCCTACTCACGTCATCTTTCTTACATTCACCTATATAATCTTCTTCTCCCCTCCATCCCCTCCTTTGTCACACTTTCAATCACTTCTAGTAAAAGTAATGTCTTTCGGCTTTTCCAGGTTAGGGGGACTCCACACAGAAGGCACACCAGCTGAGAATCGAATGGCAGAACCTCTTGCTGTGAGGTGACAATGCTAACCACTACACCACTGCGGCCATACCTTCTCTTTTTTCGATTAGTATTTAGTCTACTACACCAGCTGCAGACTAACAACAAAAAGTATAAAAGGATGCTGCTTTTCTGCAACTTTGTCTGTTTTATGTTTTTATTACGAAACTGCTTAGGTAAGTATACAGTGCTGTTGGTCTACTGAAATTTATGTCTGTATATTGAATCTATGCTCAAAACAATAATCTGCATATGTGCTTTATTGCACTATCTGCAATGATTCCATTA
The DNA here is from genome assembly GCF_019279795.1 of Protopterus annectens. Taxonomy (NCBI): domain Eukaryota; kingdom Metazoa; phylum Chordata; order Ceratodontiformes; family Protopteridae; genus Protopterus; species Protopterus annectens. The sequence continues at coordinate 1,437,627,900 of NC_056732.1, forward strand.
CTATGCAGACTTTTCAAAGTAATATTGAATGACTTTTGATTATCATTTATAAACCTTTACAAAATATTTTTATTCACTGGACTATGTATTCACTTGTAAAATGCTGTTTCTTTCTTGCACAGTGTATAAACTTTTATCTAATACGTGTCATTTGCAACATTTCTTCCTGGGCCTCCACTGAAATGGAGACTCTGTATCACTCTGTCAAACTTGTCCAGTCAACAAATGCAATACATACATAAATAAATGTGGGAATGTAGCTATTGCTTTACTATTAATGTGTAAACTTCATCCTATAACTCAGTGGTCATTTCATCACCACAGCCTAATACAACTCTTGTAGTACTGTTACAACTGCATCCATGTAGTGGTCAGCACCCTGGTCCTCCCTGCCTTCACTTGTAAACACACGTGACCTTAAAGATCATGTTCACAGCCTTGCATTGCTTTAATGGTAACTTCTTTACTGTTTCTGGTAAGAGTACAAGCTTACATCAAATTGTGCTGTCCTGCATTTTCATATATCATTCACAGCTGGGTTTTTTATGAAAATTGTGGCTGAAAGTACTGTTCCTAAATGCTACATGCTCTGCCCTCTACCCTCTGCTACACTGAAAGGTGCACAGAAAAGCGAGCATTATTATGTCACATTGGGGTCAGAAGCACCCTTTTTCCAGGTCAGCACCATTAAAGGAACAAGTCTAGAGTTTTTGAGCAACTTTTCATTTTGTTAAATGTATGTATGAATGTATGTATGTATGTATGTATTTATTTATTTATTCACTTTGGTAGCCATGGTAGAACACTGATCCAAATGGACCTGTTTCAGTGTCAACCCAGACAAATATAAATTACAGCAGAAAGCAAGTTAACAGTAAGTATTATGAATATAAAGAGAATACTGTGTGTATAGAGCAATGAATCAGTAATAGTGATAATACTAAAGTACAGAGTACAGGGGACAATAGGAAGGGATGATTAGAGTAAGTAAGGAAAAAGAAGAAGAGATTTAAATAGCAAAGGACTAGAACACAAAGTGTGAAAGACAGCAAAAGTCAGGGCACACAGAAATTAACTATCTACAATATACACAATGCAGAAGAGATGCCACATATTATTATAGGGAGTTATTTACATATTATTATAGGGAACTAATGTGAGAAAGACAAATGTGCCAGAGGTTAGTTCCTCTTTTCCCATAGTACTGTCAACTATTGTTTGAAAGCTGCTCACAAAATATAGCTAAAATGACATTCCTTATGTCTGCAGCACAAGCTTGGTGGCATGTACCATTCTACATCATGACCTCTTTGGGACAGGTAAGACAGGTAAAGAGTACCAGGGGGGCTTGTACTCGGATCTTTATCACTGTGCGTACCTAGGTGGCTGTCAACATATTAGCTTAAAACACACAAACACACAGACACACACACACACACACACACACACACACACACACACACACATATATATATATATGTTTACTGAACAAAAGAAGAAGTAATCTCTGAACAAAAGAAGAATGAATCTCTAATTCCTGGCTTTAGTGAACTGACTCTAATTGTCAGTGGTGTGAGGGACGGGACAGAAATGTAAGGTAAAATAGCAAACATTCTGCAAAATTTTGGTCTTCTACCAGTCAACAAAATTGGAATTAGGTATTTACTTGCATTTGAAATTAGACTTTGTTGTTATAAAGTTAGAAAAGTGAGACCAGGCTCAGGGGTTTTACTGCAGTATCCAACTTAGCATCATTAGCATGACTTGCATGATGATGCATATCAAGAAACCATCCATCCATCCATCCATCCGGAAGTTGTGGAGAGTCAAAAGAAGAGAGGCATCTGGAAAAAAAATGGAAAACAGGGAAATACATTTTTCTTTCTCCTTGTCTTGGCTGGGGAATAGTTTGATGCAAACGGCAGTCAGTGGGCTGCATTAGGTAGGACAAAAATCATTGCACGTGGTCTTTAAGAACATAAACTCCTTTACTTCACATAGCTGCTTCCTTCTCACTTGCACAGTGCAGTCCGCTGATTTTGGGAGAGAACTTTGACTCCTGTTTTGAAGGTGCTAATATTCATCCCAGGCATTTCACACTAATCATTAAAGTATGTCCATGCATAGTACAGATCAGTCATTTAAGGCCAGAAGGGCAACATCATCTGTAAGCAATAAAGACATATCCCTCACACTGTCATGCCCCCAAGCCTCTACTGTGCCCAGATATCCTGTCCTTGAAAAATCATGAACAGAAGAGGGTTAAGACATACTCATGGCGAAGTTTTACTCTCACCATGACTATATCTGACATAATGATGAGAGTTTAGGAAAAACTTTTGCTCCAAAAATATAGGAACCAAATGCTTTGTAGCAGTGGTCCTAGGACCCCATAGTGCTATAGAAATTCTTAATAGACTTTCAGGCGTACATAGTCATTTGCATTTTGTAGGTTCTAAAAACCTATGTAGACCATACTGGCCAAGTCCCATGACTCCTCCAATGTCTTTACAAGGGCAAATATTTAGTCTACAGCCATGATGGATGCTATATTACTCCTCCTAAATCCAAAGCTTGGTTATCTTTACCAGAACCTTGGCACAGGCTTTCCCAGGAGGTCTGAGGAACATGAGCCCCCTATAATGAAAATGCACTTTGTTTATGAAGACAACCACCATACTAGTCTGTCAAGCCAGTGGTACTGACCCCATCTTCCACACAACAATGAGCAATCTCTGTAACCACTAGTCCCCAGTGCTCTCCCTTGGTAACCTTTTATTTTTACTCCTGGCAACAAAATCACTTTCCAGTCTGATTAATAAACATTATATGTTGTTTACAGTTTGTGCCATGGTTTATGTTTAGATTTTTTTTTTTTATCTAGATTACCTCAAAGGTAAATAACAATATATATGGGTAGGTCTTTTAACCCCTTGTTGGTTAACCCTAAAATGTTTTTTTCTGTTCTGGATTATTTGGTTTATTGTACTTGCTGTTCATGTTTTTTTTTTTTTTTTATATCCTGGGCTATGCCTAGAATAGGTCTCCTGTGGATTAGTGCTTTACCCCAATAAATATGTGCATATAACATAAAGAAATATGTGGAACTTTCCACATGTTTAACCTGATCTTGTCTTCTACTGAAGCACTACTGGCTAGAAATTGTGGTCTTATTCAGATAAGTAGACCTAATCCTACAAGCTGATTCTGGTACTGTCTCTTTAAAGGAGGTATGTGCACTAAGTTCAGGATTTCCTCAAAGTGTTTCACCACCTAAACATCTCAGTCAGAATAAGCATTTCTCCACCCTTGCTAAGAAAAGCCTGAACAATTCCTACCTCCCTAAAATGTCAGATGGTTTGCCAGAACTTCTTTGAAGTTATTGAAAATTCACTCCCCCTAGTCTCCAAAAATTCTTTTCCCATCTTTGTCTTCAGTTCAGCAACTGCTGGAGGTGCTGTCTTTCAAGCCCCTTTGTAAATCAGTCAAATCTGAAGAACCCTCCCCTGCTAATTGTGTACAGAAGGATAGAAGATCTTTTTCTTTAACTTGGCAAGTGATCAACATCTAACAGCTCAGGACCTCCACTGACCTGAGTGACCAGAACATGTGGCCACAGTTTTATGAAATGACCTTTGATATTTTTCTGATACAATGTATACTTATGAGTAACCTTCTGTTTGAACACTTTGCTCACTACAGACAGTCCATGACTATCAGAGACAACAATAGTTCAACATTTGGGTTCATATCACATGGTGTCTCACTGCCCTACAAGTATTTCTGCTTTTGCCACATAAGTGTTGAAATCTCCTAGTAGAATTACATTGCAGTAGGCAGTCCTTTTAAGTACAAATCCCATAGTCTCAAAGACAACCAATTATTCTTACTATATGTTAGCTGCATACACAGAAACAACATACAGAGATTCCTTTTCTGCAGTTTGCAGACTTATGTAACCCTCTAATCTACTAGCAATAACTTCAACTGTACAATATATTCAGCCAGGGCTAATAAGAAGAGGGTCACTCCTGAAAGGCAGCTCCAGCATGGGAGTGAAATCAATGCCAGGTGAACAATCCTATTCTGAAACTGCTGTTATGTGTAGAGTTAAGACCAATTACCTTTCAACCTCTTGCATAAGCTTTGGTTCTTTTCTGAGCAGTGAGATGATATTCCGCATCACAATAGCCAATTTTCCTTGCCGAGCATTACTTCTTCATAGTTTCATAGGTTCAAAGGTAGGTACTAGGCTATCTGCCCGAAGGCATTTATAAGCCTAGCCAGAATGTGTTGGCTTTCACCACCCCCTTAGATTAGTTCCCTGTGCCTCTGTCCAACAGACCCACTGAAGTGATCCCGAGGTAAACTTTCTGTCTCCCATCCACTCGTCAAGGTTTCTTTTGAAGAGTGTTAGCTAGGAGCTCTGCCTAATGTAGATTGGGATCTTGTTCCAAAGCATGGGAAGTCTCTGGAACAGGAATCTATCTCTCCAGCATGTCCTATTTATTGTTGTGGTGAGGTTTAGATCCCTAGAGCGTGTGGCTCGAGGGGATAAGGTTTTCTTTAGATGGAGCATGTCCATCAATTCTGGGTTGGACATGGTCTTGTATGTCAGGCAGAGATCACCTCTGAGTAGGCGGTATGCAACTGAGTACAGCTGTAGTTTCTTCAGTCGAGCTGCATAGGGCATCTGTTTGAGGCCATTGATCCTCTTGGTGAGGTACTTCTGTGGTCTTTCCAGCTATTGCAGGTGTCTTGTAAGGTACATCCCAAATGGGGCGTTGTACTCTATGATGGGTCTGATGAGTGATGAGTAGAGGGGCACAATGACCTCTTTTGATCTGGATGCAAACCCTTTTGTGATTAGGTGGGCCACATAGAAGGATTTTCTAATAACTTTGGCAATGTGATTATCAAAGGTGAGATTACTATCTACTTGGGTCCCCAGATCCCTTATTACATCTTCCATAGTTAGGGGACTACCACCTATGTGGTAGTTTGTGGGTACTTTGTTTTTTCCAAAGGGGATGACTATGCACTTTTTGGCATTTAGCTTGAGGCCATGATTTTGACACCAGGTATCTGTCTCAGTGAGACCCTTTTGGAGGATGCCTGTGTCAGCTGTAGAGTCAGTTATAGCCCCTAGTTTGCAGTTATCTGCGAACTTGGTCAGCCATAGTCCTCCTGTGCTTGCCTGTACCTCTGAGAAGTATATGCCGAACAGGAGGGGTCCTAGGACTGAGCCCTGGGGAACACCACACGTAACCGGTTTAGAGTCAGCCCTAGCTCCTGCAACTCTCACCATGTGGGTTCTGTCTGTGAGCCAGTTGACAACCCATTCTGTAATGTAGGGGTTTATGTTCTGGCTGGTGAGCTTGTCTATAATACCGGAATGGGGAATGGTGTTGAAGGCCTTTGCGAGGTCCAGGTAGGCTGTGTGTACCACCTTTCCCTCGTCTATAGCCTTGGTAACTGTCTCAAAGAAGTCCACCAGGTTTAGGAGGCATGATTTGCCCTTAACAAAGCCAAAATGGGTAGGGTCCAGTGTTTGGAGGTTCCCAATGTCTCTGTTAATGATTTCCATGATGATGTGCTCCATAGCCTTGCAGACCAAGCTAGTCAGGCTTATAGGGTGATAGTTCCCAGGATCTGTTGTGGCTCCACCTTTGTGGAGCGAAATAACCGTTGCTGTGTGCCACTCTATGGGTACGTAGCCTGTGGACAGGCTGAGTTTGAACAGTGTGTTTAGGTGAGGGGTTAGTTCATCTTTGAGCTCGTGTAGGACGCAGCCTGGGACACTGTCCGTTCCCATTTATGCTGTGTTTTTGGCTTTGGAGAGGGCTGTTTTAACCTGAGTGTCTGTGATTTCAGGGACTCTACATTCTTCTGGTATGGTTTTGGGCCCTTTTGGGGGTGAGAGGGGGGTGAAGTTTGTGCTGAACCTGTCTGCCAGGATGTTGGCGATATCAGTCGGTTCAGTATATTTTGTGCCATTCTGCACTAACTCTGAGCAGATGTTAGCATTGCCACTTAGATTCTTGACATAGCTAAAGAATGCCTTGTGGTTATCTTTGGAGTCCTTGGCAATTTTTCTTTCAAAGCTCGCCTTGGCTGATTTTATGAGGGATTGTAGTTTCTTGCTGATACTGATCAGGGATGTCTTCCCTTCTTGGGATTTTACTCTTTTCTGTACTAGTTTCCTCCTTCTATTGTATAGCTTGTTTATGGCAGGAGTCCACCAGACTGGTTTCCTTTTCTTAGAGGAGTGAGTCTTGGTTTTGCTTGGGATGGCATGATCCATGCATTCTTGTAGGTGCCCATAGAATGCATTAGTAAAGGATTTTGCAGCTTGGACAGCATTATTTTTCAGCATGGGGGCTTTGAAACTTTCCACCTTGGTCTTAAGTAATGTGAAGTTAATCCTAGCATTATAGGAGATGACTAGGCTATCGACAGAGGTCATTTTAAGTCTAGCTGTTTCATCCCAATGTAATACCATAGAAATACTAGTCAGTGCTCAAGATTGCATTTAGTGATGACTACCCATGTCTACGAGGGTTGTGAGTTCCATCCTTGGTAAGAATTTATGGTACTCCATCCACTCGTCCAGGTTTCTCTTGAACAGTGTCATAGAGGTGATCTGTTTTACATGAATTGGTATCCTGTTCCAAAGACGCATCAATCACTGGGAGATAAATCTGTCCCTCTATCATGTCCTATTTAAGTTACAGGCCATATTTAAGTCCTTGGAATGGGTGGACCTAGTCCTGTTTGATTTACCAATATGCAGCAAGTTCATTAGGTATGGGTTTGAGAATGCTCTGTGGGCCGGTTCTACGTCTTCCATAAAAAGTCTGTATGATATGGAGTATATTGACAGGGACTTTAGTCAGTCTGCATAAGGCACATAATGGAGTCCCTTGATCTTCTTTGTTAGAAACCTCTGAGGTCTCTCTAATTGCTGCAGGTGCTTAGTTTGGTACATGCCAAATGGGGCATTATATTCAATTATGGGCCGGATAAGTGTCAAGTATAGGGGGTTATAATGTCTTTTGCTCTTGAGGTGATGCCTTTACTAATCAAGTGTGCTATGTAGAAAGCCTTCCTTACTATAGTAGACACATGGTGGTCAAAGATAAGGTTGCAGTCAACATGTGATCCCAGGTCTCTTACCACTTCATGGGTACTTAGGGTATTGTTGTTGATTTGATAGTGTGAGGGGACATTGTTTGTACTGAAGAGAATGAAGATACATTTCTTTGCATTCACTTTGAGACTGTGACTAATACACCAGTCAGTGGTCTGCGTGAGACCCTCCTGGAGTATACTGACATCCGTTCCACTCCTTTCTGCAGCTTGACTGGCACTGCACTTGATCCTCACCCTTTGCATTGTGGGTATTGAACCCACATATGGTAGATCCATGCAGTTTTTTTTCAGGCTGAGCCAAACTATGCTAACTGGATCATCAAACAACCAGATGTCCACCACCCAGTAGAATTAGTTCTGCTATGTCTGTTCTGGACAAATTTCTCTTATTATTTAAAGAACATATCCCAAGGGTCACATTTTCTGAATCCTTTTTTTTTTTTTTTGCATGATTCCTTCTTCTTAAGTTAACATAATTTAAACCATAAAGACATTGCTAAGTTATATCAGTGGTAACTGTAAAAGATAACACATTTGAAAGTTTAGCACTTAATACAGTTATAACTTCTTTATCTCTATTATTATTCACTTAACTACTTGTTGTTTGTATATTTATTTATTTTATTCATTCAATCATTTAATAGCTGGGTAGATAATCTGTGAAAACCTATTTCATTCATGACTTTGTCTGCAGAGAGTACAGTATAATATTACTTGCAAAAGGCTAGGTTGCAAGTCATTCTTTGTAGTTACAGCTGATTATGTAGTTTTCTGATTGCTGACTCATTTTTGTTTTGCTAACTTTATGTCTACTAGGCACACATGCATGTTATAAACATTACAAACATTCTAAATATATACAGTACAGAGCACTGTAATAAGACAAGTAAACTGGAGAATACAAATCTGATTGGAGGGAGGACTTTGCATTACTGATCAGTTGCAAAGTCTTGATTCAGATGAAAACAAATTTTGTTGAGCAGTTTGGTGTAAATGTTTTAAAACAGAGCATAATAAGCATAAGAAATGTCTTGGGCAATGCATTTGCAAGATGCTAGAGAAAAATTATACGTATATGGAGAAGAATAAAATCTGGAGGGGTCAATAGAGACTGTAAAATATGAGAGTAGCAATCATGACATAATTTAGTGTATTCCAGTTTGAAAGGGTATCATAAAATGTCATCAAATAGACTTTATGTTCCATTTCCTCCTCTTCTTCTCTATGTACCTATATATATGCATAAATGTGTCTGTATGCATGCTGATTTATTGAAATGCACAAGTTTGGAAACACAGGTGACAGATTCCAGAATTTTGAAAACCAATAAAAATAAAAAAATATGGAAAATATCAAAAAGAAAAAAAGAAAAAAAATCACAAAAGGCCAAAAGTTTCCCTTGTGATCTGTTAACCAAAACTCTACCACTACATTTAATTGCAGTCATAAAGAAAGTTTTTTTGTACAGGAATTGGGTTAGGGTCCACGGACAGCAGGATTAGGGTTAGGATTAGCATACATTAGTAAGGATGGGCAGGGGTGGGGGTTTAGATGTTAGATCTAAAGACGGTTACAGTGCAGTCTGCATCTAGTCACAGTCCAGATTCTTTACCAAGTTTAATGGCTATATATGTGCTTAAAGTTAAATTTAGATGTAGCTCATCTAACACACACAGGGGAGTGAGTTCTGTGATTGTAGCTCATCTAACACACACACAGGGAGAGTGAGCTCTGTGATTAAAGCTCATCTAACACACACAGGGTGAGTGAGCTCTGTGATCGAAGCTCATCTAACACACATAGGGGGAGTGGGCTCTGTGATCTTGCTTTCCTAAAATTAACAACATTATTTTTAAAAATACTCCTGGATTTCAATATGCCTGGACACCAGTTCTTATTCCCTTATGTCTGAAGTACTTGCAATGGAGTCACTTTTAGAGCATTTAAATACCACCATCATGTTTCCTCTGTATAACTTGTACTTGATTGAATGGGAGGATTTGGTATAATGGCTAAGGTCTTTACCTCACAGATACAACATACAGGGTTTGATACTGACCAGTGCATATTGACTAGGTTTGTAATAGTCTGCAGAGTGATAACCTAGTATTTGCGGTCTGACAGAGCGGAGGGCTAAAGCTCTGACTTTTTAATAAGCTACTTCCTGTGGCAGGGGTGCAGAGTCTGAATCTTAACACCTCCATTCAATGGGAGGTTTGGTATAATGATTGGAGTGTTTGTCTTGTGAACACAGGGTACAGGGTTTGATAATTGGCTGGACTTAGAATGGCCCTTCAGAGAAGTTAGTCTAGTGTTCACCTATGCATCATGGATCAAAACATAATGTATATCAATAATCCTTATCATTGCTTCCACCAGTTTTTGAGCTCTTTCATGTATGTACAGAAGAATGATTCATATTCTGTGGTGGGTCTAACCAGAATCTTGAACAGATAAAACATGACTTCTGTTTGATGAGATGTAATAGTTTGCAGTATCTCCTTGATAACTGAGTAACACTTCTGCAGGAGCATTTACATTAGTTTCATAATTTAGGGATTTCAGCCACCAATACTATGCTAAGATCTCTAACATTAATGCATTTTATTTACAAGACAAAGTTAACAACATTACATTTTATACAATTTACAGCAACATTGTTTGATGTTGTTCAGTTATACAAGGAATTCAGGAAGTGTTATAATTTTATAGTTTCATAGTTTCATAGTATAGTACTAGGCTATCTGCCCTGGGGCATTTGTAAGCCTAGCCATAGTGATGTGGCATTTGCCACCCCATGAAATGGTACAAAAATGTACAGAATAAATTAAGAATACTGTGTCTAGTAGTGACACAATGAAGGTCCCCTTATATAATAGAATTAGTTTACTGTGCCCCTGTCTAGCAGTAACACAGATGTGACCACTGGGGTAAACTTACGATCTCCCATCCACTCATCAAGATTTCTCTTGAAGAGAGTCAGTGAGGGGCTCTGCCTAATATGAACTGGGATCTTGTTCCAAAGCATAGGAAGCCTCTGGGTTATGAATCTATCCCTCCAGCATGTTCTATTCATACTTGTGCCGAGGTTTAAGTCTTTAGCTCTCGTGGTCCTGATAGACTTGGATTTTTTGAGGCGGAGCATGTCCATTAGATCCTGATTGGACATGGCCTTGTACGTCAGGCAGAGATCACCTCTGAGCAGGCGGTATGATACTGAATAGAGCTGAAGTTTCTTTAGTCTGGCAGAATAAGACATATGTTGGAGACCCTTGATCCTCTTGGTGAGGTACTTTTGTGGTCTCTCCAGCTGTTGCAAATGCCGGGTGAGGTACATACCAAATGAGGCATTGTACTCAATCTTGGGTCTGATGAGGGAGGAATATAGGGGTACAATGACATCCTTGGATCTGGATGTGAATCCCTTCATGATGAGGTGTGCAAGGTAGAATGTTTTTCTAACCACTTTGGCAACGTGGGTATCAAATGAGAGGTTGCTGTCGACTTGGGTCCCTAGGTCTCTGATTACTTTTTCAGTACTCAGTGGGTTGTTGTCTATGTGATAATTTGTGGGTACTTTGTTTTTCCCAAAGGGGATGACTATGCATTTTTTGGCATTTAGTTTAAGGCCGTGACTCCGGCACCAGTTGTCCGTTTCTGTGAGGCCTTTTTGTAGGATGTGTGTGTCTGCTGGTGTATCTACTATGGCACCTAGTTTGCAGTCATCTGCGAACTTTGTCAGCCACAGCCCTCCCGTGTTTGCTTTAACATCTGAGAAATAAATGCCGAACAAGAGGGGTCCCAGGACAGATCCCTGTGGGATACCACTTGTGACTGGCTTTGAGTCTGACATTGTCCAGCGATTTTAACTTTATGGGTTCTGTCCTTTAGCCAGTTTGCAACCCATCTCATGAAATAAGGGTTTATATTTAAGCTGTTGATCTTATCTATGATGCCTGAGTGGGGTATTGTGTCGAAGGCCTTAGCCAAGTCTAGGTATGCTGTATGGACTGCTTTGCCCTCGTCAATGGCTCTAATGACTGTTTCGAAAAAGTCAACCAGGTTTAAAAGGCAGGATCTGTCCTTTACAAAGCCGAACTGGGTGGGGTCAAGTGTCTGTAGGTCCCCTATGTCTCTTTTTATGAGTTCCATGATGATTCTTTCCATAGCTTTGCAGACCAGGCTGGTTAAGCTTATGGGGTGGTAGTTTGCAGGGTCTGTAGAGGCACTTGGAGTGGGACCACTGTTGCTGTACACCAGTGTTCAGATACATATCCCGAAGTAAGGCTAAGGTTAAATAGCATTTTTATGTGTGGGTTTAGCTCCTCTTGGAGTTCACGTAACACGCAACCCGGGATACCGTCAGTTCCCATTGATGCTGTGTTTTTTGCTTTGTTTAGGGCGGTTCTCACTTGGACATCTGAGATGACAGGGAGATTACATTCAGCTGGGATAAGTATTTCTTCTTTTGGGGGTGAAGGAGGGGAGAAATTTGCACTGAACCTGTCAGCCAGAATGTTGGCAATATCTGTGGGTTCAGTGTATTTTTTATTGTTGTGAACCAACTCTGAGCATATCTGAGGGTTTCCAGGTTTCTAACATAGCTGAAGAAGGCTTTGTGGTTATCTTTAGTGTCCTTAGCGATTTTTCTCTCAAAGTTGGCCTTGGATGTTTTATGAGAGAACGTAGTTTTTGCTACTGTTGATCACAGATGTCTTCCCTCCATGGGATTTTGCTCTGACGTGCAGTAGCTTCCTTTGTTATACAATTTGTTTATGGCTGAGGTCCACCAGACAGGACGCTTACCTTTGGTGGAGAGGGACTTGGATTTGTTTGGGATTGCATGATCCATGCATTCTTGGAGATGTCCATAGAAAGCATTTGTGAAGGATTCGCATTGTGGGATGTGGTATCCACTGGCACAGTGGGCTTAAAGGATACCATCTCAGTCTTAAGAAGAGTGAAGTCTGCTTTTGTGAAGTTTTTCACTGTGGTCTTTTGTGCTGGGGTGGAGGTGGGATATGTATATCCAGGGTGATTAGTTTGTAGTCAGATCTCACTAGTGAGGGGTATACTTCCGGTGTGGAGCATTTTGTCCCCATGTTTGTGATGATCAGGTCTAGTATATTATCTCCCCTAGTGGGAGAGGTGACTAATTGTTCCAGTGCATTTGAATTTATGAATTCTAGGAACCTTTGGGCTAGGGTATTAGGGCTAGAATAATGTACCCAATCTATGTTTGGGTAGTTGAAGTCTCCCAGTATGATGGTATTTTGTGATACATTCATATCCTCCAGTGTCTTCAGGAAGGCTGAGTGGAGTTCTTGAGATTGGGAGGGTGGGCTGTAACATGCTACCAGTTGTATAGCAGTTTTGCCTATGGTTAGTTGCACCTGTATGGTCTCTGATGCTTCATGTGTTGCTACTAACCTGGAGGTGTGGGTGTCCTTGATGAATATGGACACTCCCCCTCCCTTTGTGGTTCAGCCCGGGTTTCGGGGCCGAAAAGTATTATACGAGGTATAGCCTGGTAACGCTGGGGTGTTCTCAGGAGCCTTGAACCAGGTTTCAGTTACTGCACAGACGTCGATGTTCTCCATGCTGAGGAGTGCATCAAGTGCCTGCATCTTGAGATTTAGACTTCTGGCATTGAGCAGTATTACCCTTAGTTTTTTTCCATTATTGTTTTCTAAGGAGGTGGGTTTGTCTTTTGAGCCTTGCCTAAAAAAGGCACTATGGGGGTGGCAAGAGCCTTAGCCAATATCTGGAAGCCCAGTGGTGACAGGTGTAAGCCATCCCTTGCGAAGTAGCGTGGCTTGTCCAACATGTCATCCCAGGCAGACAGACATTGGATCCCCTTAGAATGACACCAGTACTTGAGCCAATCGTTAAAGCTGATCATCTTGTCTTTGTATTGTGGTATCATTCTTGGTGAGGGCAAGATGCTGCTCAGGGTTAGGGTCATACCAGCCTGGGCTACATAATCGGAGAGCTCCTCTATGTCTCTTTTCATGTAGTCCAGGGAGGTACATCTCAGGTCATTCACACCAGCATGGACAATGACGGATTCATATTTGTACTTGCTTTGGAGTGACTTGAGTGTGTGTGTTATGTGGCAGATCCTAGCTCCCAATAGACAGCTCACAGTCATCTTCTCCTTGTTCAGCCTGGTCAGCGGGACATCGGTGTGTCTGACTATAGAGTCACCTATTACTAGTGTATCAGGCAAGGTGTTTGGCCTTAAGGGCTGTGATTGGTTGACACACTGATTTATTGAAGTATGTGTTGCCTGTGTTTTGTTTTGAGGTGGTGGATTTTTGGGTGTCTGCTTTGGGAGCCTCTGTTGTTTTGGTAAGTTTTTTATTAGAGCCTCCGAGTATGTCTTTGTGTTTTTATGTGTTTAGTTTGCAGTTGTGGTAGGTCTATGTGGGACTGGGATTGTTGTGTGTGTGGTTGCCATCTCCTCCTGTCTGGTCATGCCAGCCCCGAGTTGAGAGAGTTCAGCCTCCAGTTTGGCTATATAGTTGCATCTCTCACATGTATTTGTGTTTGTGGGGAGGAGGAGAGGGTTGTCTGTGTACATGAGACAATTGTAGCATTGTCTCAAGATATCCAGATTGACCAGCTGAACTGGAGACGACGCCAGTAATCTACCACTCGACATGCTAGAACTGTATAAGGGAGTGCTGTACCTTTAAGGGAAGTGGATATTCACAGGGGTGGTAAGTAGATGTAGTGCTTTACTTAGTACGAGAGTGCTTACTTAGAGAAGTACTGAGAACAAGTGCTAGGCTTATAATATAGTAAGTAGTCTGGTTATACTAAGAGTAGAGCTTCCTTAAGGGAAAATTTGAAGAGCAGACTTGGCGGAGCCAGAAAAAGTTTAACCTTGTTCAACCAGTGCTGCGCTATGCGCACAACCGCACAAAGCTGTGCAAACGCGGATTTTAAACAGTGAACTACAAAAGAGCTAGAAATGGTCCAAAACAACCAATTACTACAGCTTCTTGTGCTGAGGTCACTTCCTACAGGGACAGGTAGGCTGCTCAAGGCTCCCCACTCCCACTGGTGAGCAAAGAAACTTCCTTCTATCCAAGTAAGGTAATGGACAACACAGGAACTACACCACAGCCCAGAATACAGCAATGCCTGTAAACTGGTCTAAACTAGTCGAGAAAGGCGGGAAAACAAGGATTATTTTTTTTTTTGTTTTTTTGGTAGAAACACACAGAAAATGCAGGAACAGTGATAAATTAGTTACACAGGCTAGCACCCTTTAGTGGGCAGCCTCCACAGTTAAATTAAACAAACAAACAACAAACTTTCGATCAAATTCGACTAAAATGTAACTTTAAGTGCAGATTTTAAAATAATGCAGCAAACAGTTAAAAAACAGTTCAAGCTAGTTCAGGGTAAGCTACAGAAGTTAATTCAAGTGAAAAAAAAAGCAAAGATACTTAAATCCAGAAAGTGGTCACTTTTCTGTGTTCTTTGCTGCTAGGACCACTCTGCAGACCCACGAGGAGCTTGTCTGAGTAGTATAGCCAGAAAAAAACGCCCAGAGGTGGATTTTAAACAGTGAACTACAAAAGAGCTAGAAATGGTCCAAAACAACCAATTACTACAGCTTCTTGTGATGAGGTCACTTCCTACAGGGACAGGTAGGCTGCTCAAGGCTCCCCACTCCCACTGGTGAGCAAAGAAACTTCCTTCTATCCAAGTAAGGTAATGGACAACACAGGAACTACACCACAGCCCAGAATACAGCAATGCCTGTAAACTGGTCTAAACTAGTCGAGGAAGGCGGGAAAACAAGGATTATTTTTTTTGTTTTTTTTTGGTAGAAACACACAGAAAATGCAGGAACAGTGATAAATTAGTTACACAGGCTAGCACACTTTAGTGGGCAGCCTCCACAGTTAAATTAAACAAACAAACAACAAACTTTCGATCAAATTCGACTAAAATGTAACTTTAAGTGCATATTTTAAAATAATGCAGCAAACAGTTAAAAAACAGTTCAAGCTAGTTCAGGGTAAGCTACAGAAGTTAATTCAAGTGAAAAAAAAAGCAAAGATACTTAAATCCAGAACGTGGTCGCTTTTCTGTGTTCTCTGCTGCTAGGACCACTCTGCAGACCCACGAGGAGCTTGTCTGAGTAGTATAGCCAGAAAAAAACACCCAGAGGCGGATTTTAAACATTGAACTACAAAAGAGCTAGAAATGGTCCAAAACAACCAATTACTACAGCTTCTTGTGCTGAGGTCACTTTCTACAGGGACAGGTAGGCTGCTCAAGGCTCCCCACTCCCACTGGTGAGCAAAGAAACTTCCTTCTATCCAAGTAAGGTAACGAACAACACAGGAACTACACCACAGCCCAGAATACAGCAATGCCTGTAAACTGGTCTAAACTAGTCGAGGAAGGCGGGAAAACAAGGATTATTTTTTTTGTTTGTTTTTTTTGGTAGAAACACACAGAAAATGCAGGAACAGTGATAAATTAGTTACATAGGCTAGCACACTTTAGTGGGCAGCCTCCACAGTTAAATTAAACAAACAAACAACAAACTTTCGATCAAATTCGACTAAAATGTAACTTTAAGTGCAGATTTTAAAATAATGCAGCAAACAGTTAAAAAACAGTTCAAGCTAGTTCAGGGTAAGCTACAGAAGCTAATTCAAGTGAAAAAAAAAGCAAAGATACTTAAATCCAGAAAGTGGTCGCTTTTCTGAGTTCCCTGCTGCTAGGACCACTCTGCAGACCCACAAGGAGCTTGTCTGAGTAGTATAGCCAGAAAAAAATGCCCAGAGGCGGATTTTGAACAGTGAACTACAAAAGAGCTAGAAATGGTCCAAAACAACCAATTACTACAGCTTCTTGTGCTGAGGTCACTTCCTACAGGGACAGGTAGGCTGCACAATGCTCTCCACTCCCACTGGTGAGCAAAGAAACTTCCTTCTATCCAAGTAAGGTAATGGACAACACAGGAACTACACCACAGCCCAGAATACAGCAATGCCTGTAAACTGGTCTAAACTAGTCGAAAAAGGCGGGAAAACAAGGATTATTTTTTTGTTTTTTTGTTTTTTTGGTAGAAACACACAGAAAATGCAGGAACAGTGATAAATTAGTTACATAGGCTAGCACACTTTAGAGGGCAGCCTCCACAGTTAAATTAAACAAACAAACAACAAACTTTCGATCAAATTAGACTAAAATGTAACTTTAAGTGCAGATTTTAAAATAATGCAGCAAACAGTTAAAAAACAGTTCAAGCTATCAGGGTAAGCTACAGAAGCTAATTCAAGTGAAAAAAAAGCAAAGATACTTAAATCCAGAAAGTGGTCACTTTTCTGAGTTCCCTGCTGCTAGGACCACTCTGCAGACCCACAAGGAGCTTGTCTAAATAGTATAGCCTGAAAAGAATGCCCAGAGGTGGATTTTAAACAGTGAACTACAAAAGAGCTAGAAATGGTCCAAAACAACCAATTACTACAGCTTCTTGTGCTGAGGTCACTTCCTACAGGGACAGGTAGGCTGCTCAAGGCTCCCCACTCCCACTGGTGAGCAAAGAAACTTCCTTCTATCCAGTTAAGGTAATGGACAACACAGGAACTACACCAGAGCCCAGAATACAGCAATGCCTGTAAACTGGTCTAAACTAGTCGAGGAAGGTGAGAAAACAAGGATTATTTTTTTGTTTTTTTGTTTTTCTGGTAGAAACACACAGAAAATGCAGGAACAGTGATAAATTAGTTACACAGGCTAGCACACTTTAGTGGGCAGCCTCCACAGATAAATTAAACAAACAAACAACAAACTTTCGATCAAATTTGACTAAAATGTAACTTTAAGTGCAGATTTTAAAATAATGCAGCAAACAGTTAAAAAACAGTTCAAGCTAGTTCAGGGTAAGCTACAGAAGCTAATTCAAGTGAAAAAAAGCAAAGATACTTAAATCCAGGAAGTGGTCACTTTTCTGAGTTCCCAGCTGCTAGGACCACTCTGCAGACCCACGAGGAGCCTGTCTGAGTAGTATAGCCAGAAAAAACGCCCAGAGGCAGATTTTAAACAGTGAACTACAAAAGAGCTAGAAATTGTCCAAAACAACCAATTACTACAGCTTCTTGTGCTGAGGTCACTTCCTACAAGGAGAGGTAGGCTGCTCAAGGCTCCCCACTCCCACTGGTGAGCAAAGAAACTTCCTTCTATCCAAGTAAGGCAATGGACAACACAGGAACTACACCACAGCCCAGAATACAGCAATGCCTGTAAACTGGTCTAAACTAGTCGAGGAAGGTGGGAAAACAAGGATTATTTTTTTGTTTTTTTGGTAGAAACACACAGAAAATGCAGGAACAGTGATAAATTAGTCACACAGCCTAGCACACTTTAGTGGGCAGCCTCGACAGTTAAATTAAACAAACAAACAACAAACTTTCAATCAAATTCGACTAAAATGTAAGTTTAAGCACAGATTTTAAAATAATGCAGCAAACAGGTAAACAGTTCAAGCTAGTTCAGGGTAAGCTACAGAAGCTAATTCAAGTGAAAAAAAAGCAAAGATACTTAAATCCAGAAAGTGGTCGCTTTTCTGAGTTCCCTGCTGCTAGGACCGCTCTGCAGACCCACAAGGAGCTTGTCTGAGTAGTATAGCCAGAAAAAAACGCCCAGAGGTGGATTTTAAACAGTGAACTACAAAAGAGCTAGAAATGGTCCAAAACAACCAATTACTATGGCGTCTTGTGCTGAGGTCACTTTCTACAGGGGCAGGTAGGCTGCTCAAGGCTCCCCACTCCCACTGGTGGGCAAAGAAACTTCCTTTTATCCAAGTAAGGTAATGGACAACACAGGAACTACACCACAGCCCAGAATACAGCAATGCCTGTAAACTGATCTCTACTAAGATTAATTGGTATTCACTCTAGCTTAGAATCAGTAATGTTGTGGTCAAAACACAATGGAAAGAAGGAAAAGTGGACATACAAACATTAAAATGAAAGTACCTCATCACAGAGTCCTGTGGAACCCACTCTTTCAGATTAGTCTTTGACTGGAGTATGTATGTGCTGGGAATTCTCGCCCTGCATCTTCTAATCATAAATCAGTTTTTAATCCACATAAGTATATCACTGTTAATGCTAAGATTAAACAAGGTATATAAAATAAATGGAAGTGGAAATGGAGTTAAAGGCTTTAGAAAATTTCAGATATATCATATCTACTGCTCTGTTATTGTGTAAAGCATCTATGAAAGTTCTGTAGAAGGCACTTGTACAAGACCATAAATAGTTAAATTCCAGTTGGTTAATGATATGGGAAGCATCCCTAGAAATGCTATAGGTAACACTGGTACATTTGTAAGAACCCTCTTTTCTCACCTGATGCTTCCCTCTAATAGCTACTACTAAAATAAATCCAGATTTGTTTTTCTACTCTGTTAATAATTCTTATACATTGTTTCAGTTGTCTATGGGATTCTCTACATTCTGTGATTACTCTATGCTTGTGAATTTGTTCTAAGTTTTTTGTGAATTTTTTCACCTGAGCTGTGCCTGCAAATGGTCTATTGTGGTTGGGATACTGCCATGGTAAACAAACTAAATAAATAAATATACATTGCTATCACGCTAGAAAAAAATATTCACTTCTTACTCTGACAATTCACAAACACAGTTGGAATTTGTACCACAGATGTTTTTATCTCTTTGTAGTGATAACCTTAGCACTTATTTTTATTGCAGTTGTGTTCACAACCCTGTAAACTTAAACTCTGCAGTAATCCTGACCACATATGCAGGGTTAACCTTAATCATAACAGTAACCCTAAATGCAGACTTAGTCCTAGCTGCACCCATAACCATTGACCTAACTTTATATATTGCTCTAAAAACTTTCATCCTAATCCTTTGTATGTAATACTGATTATAATTGGGTCACTAAATGTAGCTGTTGCCTGTTGATAAGCTTAAATGCAGTTCCAAGCCTATAAGTAATTGTTGATATAATTGAAACATTAATGTAACTATATCCTAAATTGCTGTTGAAACAGTAACCCTAAATGTTGGAACAAATGTGACTGCAGTTTTACCCCTGAACATAAAATGAAATATAACTGAAACAATAAACCTAAACATAACTATAACGCCAGCTCTGAATTTAATCCTAATGCCAACTTCTACACCAATGTCTCTTAAATTTAAACCTGATAAAAGGTGGGTACTGTGTTACATGCACACACCTATGACTCTTTCTTCATGGAAGCATCTGGCAACACCTAAGTCTTTCTACTGAGACATCTAAACTCCGCATAGGTGCTCTTTTTAATAATGCACTGGAAATCCTGTGCTGCATTTATGAGGGAAAACTAAAGCCATGCAAGAATAGCATGACAAATCACATTTAATTCAGTGGGCTAACTAACCTTATTTCCATGCATTTGTGTAGTGATTTCAACAGCACATCACATATGATTCATCAGAATGGGTTTGGGCTCTTTATTGACTGTTTTGTTGTATGAAAAAAGTCAAAACTATGTAAACTTTTAGACTGCATCATATTTATTTTATATTAATGTATTTCTTCACATGGGACTGTTTTGTTCTTCTTTTGGCAAGTGCAACAAATAAAGGTGCATGCCTTTTTTAAGCTTTTTTTGCTGAGAAGGGAAAAAAGCTAAACTAATTAAGTCATACATCAGTAAAAAACAATAAAGGCAAGTATACGTGAAAGGAAGTATAGTTATTAAGAAATGTGTACATATTTTTAGTGTAACTTGCAGGATAAAGTCTATACATCCCGCTATGGCAAAAATAATGCAGTGTACCACATTTCACACATTATTACATGTACATATTGTATAAAAACAAGTTTAATTGCAATAAATGAAGTTCACCTACCTGCATTTATAAAGAGAGAAAAAGTGATTAGACATTCTCAGCATTCAAGATGCCAGTTTTCAAATCGCACCTACCTACCTAGCTTACTAATGCATGTTAACCCTAACCCTAACCTTAACCACATAACCGCATTATAAAACCTTCCTGTAACACTACTACTTGCTTTAGCTAATGTTGGTATTTTGCTGCTTCAGGGTTATTTATTTATTTATTTTATATTTGTTAACTGGGTTGGTCCAACTGAGCTTTAAGCCCATTTTCAGTGGAGATCCAAGCAGAAATTCCAAATACTTATACAATTTTAAGTAAATAAGCAAAGTAAAAATAAACAGATACAAAAATCAAATAATAGAACTATATAACAGTTTACAAATGTGAGAAATCCAAAAGAAACTAATTCTAATCATAATTATGGTAAACACAATAGGCCAACACATGTGAAATAACCTTTACATGCTCTTATTACATAAGTAATAGGAGGTAAAGCTGTTTAAGCAATTAATGTTAGCAGGTAGAGGCATTAGGGGAGGAACTAAATAGTAGAAGGAAGAGATAAGAGTTTACACGGGATTTTTTAAACATTTCGACAGAAGAAATTCCACAAGGCCCTACAAGGCCGAATTTCCAAACTTACTCTGATGGTGTCTAAGGTGAGAAATCATGCCACTAAGTGTAGACATAGTGCTTCAACAGGAGTGCAGACTGAAGGATCATTCCTACATAGGCTTGCTCAGCTAAGGAATAATTTAATACCTGCTGATGTTAAGGGCTGTGACACCACAGTGAACAAAAAATGTTTTTGTGCCCCCTTCTCTGGAGGTATTTAAAAATAGGAGAACGGAAACAGAAACCTAAGCAGCTTTTTTGTTAGTCAGCCATCCAATTCTTGACTGAAACAATAATTAAACTGACAGGTAGTGATCATTTTATAGAAAGCAACATAGGTAGGCAATTTAAAAAAAAAATAAAGTTTTTATTGAAAGAGCCAAGTTTTGAGATGAGGCAGAAGTGGAGATAGGCAACATAGTAAGGGGAGGGAAAGGAAGGTGAAAGTACTAAGTGTACAGCCATAAAATCCACCCAGTTTTCAAAGTCCTGCCCTCATATCCTTGGGGGTGGCGGGTGGAATTGGCTTATCATAACAACTGACAAATGAGTCAAGAAGATTTTATCAGCAGGCTACAAAACAGAATTCAATGTCTTCCATCCTATCATGGCCATGCCTCCCATCTACCTCAGACCAGGCAGACTTCCCAAAACTAATCTGTACCATTTACTGATGAATGGATTGAAAAGGTTCCACTTCGGGATGATTCCTGGACATCATGCTTTGTCTAAGTTAAACAGTTTCCTAAAGGTGACAAAGTTCAACATGTTGACTCTTCATGCCTTCTCTGTCTCATCCTATCAAGAACATTGCTGGTCACCATGAACCTCAGTGATGCTTACATACTAGGTTTCCACCTATACGGTATTTTTCCAGACTATCCAGAAATAAGAATGGTAGTCCAGTCGTCCAAAAAGTACTGTACAAACTATACTATTTGCTTAACTGGATAAAAAGAATGCTAGAGTGTGGAAAGATGAAGCCTCAAATTAACATGATGAGATGAAGTGAAATAAAAGGTGTTCTACCTGCTATTGACATAATAGTTAAATCATAAAATAGGTGGGAAATGGTTAAAAGGAAGGGGAGCGGCGAGGCTATGGGCAGTGCAAGGAATGTGGCTATGGGATGGTTTGTGCCACAGTGAAAGGGGACAACTCTCTTACTTACAGATCCCTACTCGCCAGCAACACAGGCAATTTCTTAGGCTTCAGATCAGCCAGGAGAATTTTTCAGTTCACCCCTTTGATACTTCTCACTTCTGTGGCCACGGTCATTATAACTGATGTCCCAAGTGTTCGTCCATTTCAAGACGCAGAAAATCCATGTGCTACCTTATCTAACTGACTGTCTCACTCAGCTTAGAGAGGAGAAACAGAAGGTAATAAAATATGCATTGCACTCTGTTACCAGTTTAAGGTTCCTTCAATGCACCCAAGTCAGTTCTGGAACTACAGTTCTCAAATTTGACCAGGTCATCATTTGGTGTTTCTTGAGACCTTAGGTCACACGTCATCCTCCATATTAACAGTGCTCTCGATCAAGCTACACATCAGAAAACTATATTTGTACTTAAAAAAATAGAACAAAGGATCTTTTGTTGTTAAATAAAGTCATAATGGAGAATTGTAAAAAGGGGAAGAATCTAAGTATGGCATGGATAGATTACAAAAAAATTATACAATGACTGGCCAGTAACATCGTAAAATGAGCACGCTGATTGGCCAGCCCAATCAGCGTGCCCACTGAGAATATACAACGGAAAAAGGTCCGGTCGCCCAGACTTTTTTCCTTGATATACTCTTTAATTTTAAGGGTTTAAAAAAAAAGCGTAGCAACGGAAATCTTCTTTTCTCCATTGCTTACTTTCCCGAGGACTGATGTACTGGCTATGCATGGGAACGTAAGTTCCAAATGCATGTGCAGTACATCAGCAATGGCAAAGCAGTCCAGCGGCAGAAGGACATTATTTAAGAAAAGTAAGTATTTATTTTCTTAAATAATGTCATTGTATAATACCAATAATCCACTTCTGGGTGTGGGTAATGCTGGATTTATCCACAGTTGTCTTTGTTTGGTAACTCGGGCTTCGCCCTCGTGCCCAAACCACACAAACCGTGGGTAAATCTAGCATTACCCACACCCAGGCATGGATTATTGCTTAAGTATTTGACAGCATCCCACATTCATGAGTAAAGGACTGCTTACAGATGTATAAGGTACACCCTACCATAGATTACGGTGACCATGAAATAGTGGCAAACCATTCTGCAGCTAAGCCATGGTAAAGGACAAGTTATATCCCAGGGATAAAAATTCAAAGGGGGATAATCCAGGGTGATTCTTTGTCTTGCCCTTAACCCATTAAACTGTCTACATAATAGGTTAATTCATGATTACAATTTGGATCCCAGAAAACAACAGAGTGCAAAGACTTATCTTCTTCTTCTTTCTGTGGATGATTTAAGACTGTATACTTCATCATATGAGGAGCTGAAAGCTCAGCTGCAAGGGGTCAAAACTTTCTCAGATGATACAAGAATGTCATTTGACCTTGATAAATGTGCAAAAGCAACTGGAAAGCTTTAGAACCAAGAAAATAGTCTAGGACAGGAATGTGATATAAAAGAAATTGAGCAGGATGCAGTGTCTAAATATTTGGGACTTGATGAAGGATCGACAAAAACATGAACAAATGTGAATAAAACTTAGTAATGGATTTTTAGATGACTAGAATTAATAATGAAAACAGCTCAGGCATCTAGGAACAAAGTCCAAGCTATAAACCAATTTGCTCTTCCAGGTCTAGCTTACAGTTTTGGAGTGATTGACTGTCCCCAAAGAAAAAAATGCTTCATGCTTATCAAATGAGTTATAAAAATCAGTGTATACCAAGATTATTTTCCCCATTCTGAAGGAGGTACGGGCCTCCTTGAAACTGATTACATGTATAGATCTGCAATCATAAGACTGCATACGCGTCTGCTGACCTCACAAGATCCAAACATACTAAAAGTTTTAAAACATGATGAAAAGTCTAAGATGACTTCCCTGCTTAGTTTAGCGGAAGCATATCAGTGTCAAGCAAGAATGGAAATCAAAGTACCTGAAATAGGCAAAAATCAGGCAGCAACTGAATGTGCCAAAAAACAAAACAAAGAATATAAGGTGAAGGACCAGATGAGAATGCAAGAAATGTGGAAAAGGCATAAATATAGTTGCAAGTACAGAAAACTCCTGGAACAACCTCAAATTGTTCAGGATCTGATGCAGGAATGGTTAAGGAGAGGTGAATTTAAACCAAAAGATGAAAGGTTAATATTGGGCAGCCTAAGATAGTGGACTATGTACACAATGGTTTACAAAGTCCATTGGAGAAACAGACAAATGTAGGTTTTGTAAAACAGAATTGGAAACAGTTGCCCACCTCGTTGCTGGTTGTGATATACTAATGGCGGAGGGCCTGTATACTGAAAGGAATAATAATGTGGTAAGACTGTTGCACTGGGGATTGTGCAAACATTATATATTGAAGTAGCTGAGAAGCTGAGAAGCACTGGAAACATAAGTCACAAAGCATTATAGAAAATGATGAAGTTTATATCACTTGGCATCATTCATTACTAACAGTTCAAAAAACAGACCCAAAAAAGATATAGTAGTCCATGAGAAGAAGACAAAAGTAGATTATTGAACTTGCTATACCTAGTGATTTCAGTGTCTTATGTACAGACACAAAGTCATAAAATACCGGGATTTGCAGGCAGAAATGAGGACACTGTAGAAGACGGTTACCCAGACAGTTCCAATAGTAGTAGGGGCAATGAGTCTCATAAAAAACAATTTACAGTTGCATTTAGATACACAGATACATGTAACTCCAAATGAATTGTAGGATTCAATTCTGGGCACATTGTGGGTGTTACAATTTTGCTAACATCAAAGATTGAAACAATACTAAATTCATAAACTTTAATCATATTTTGACTTAGTAATGGGGTTATTCCCATCATGGTATTGGAAAGCCAAAATACTTGGAGAAATTAAACCAACAGATAAAAAATATGTGGCAAAATCTGGATATTCTACAGAAATCTGGAGAGTTGAGAGATATGCTCTGTACACCCATATGCGGGAGTTATACCCTCCATACCACAGCAAATATATTTTTAGTGCATATCCTAGCAGTAAAGGACGAATACAGTGTTTTCTTTGCAAAGCCAAATATTTCTCCCTTGCTCTATGGTTGTGTGATCTTGAACTGAGAATATATTGGTAGATAGTGTGAAGTGCACAGCCCCACAATCTAGATGGTGCAGAGATTCATGCCCCCTCCCCAAATCAAATCAAATGCTTTTCTGTAATTTGCTTTTTATTATTAAATGATATTCACTGTTTTAGCATTTTGTCTGAGAACTGAAAACTTCATAAGCATCTGCCATTAATATACAGTATCTGTTAGTTTTATACTGAACCAGACAGAATTGTTTCAGAAGTATGACATTTAGAAAATTCCCTGCTGCAGAACTTCTAATGGAATACATCTTTAGAATGTTTCCCTGCATTCCCATGGAGGCAGGTATAGAAGCCTTTTTTGTAACCTGTTGGTTTTCAAAAGCAAACATTTTTGGACTAGGATTAGGTTTTATACTGCCAGAAAGCATGATGCTGACAGACTGTCAGATTTCTGTAGTAAATCACAGTCCCATGCTGTATAACTTTTTTATGGAATCCTTTACAAACCTTTTGATTTACCCTCTAGGGGGACAGCACATATTAAACCTTAAATCTATCGAAATCTGTCAGTCTGTTTACTGCTTATTTCTTTCTGGCATGTTCTTTACTTTTACAAGCACAGAATGCTCTGGTGGCTGTTGTTTTACTTTTATGTGGTTCAGCAGCTGCCTTGAGAGGTCTTTTTTAAAATGAAGGCTCTGTAGAACCTTCAAATCTCTCTCTCTCACACACACACACACACACACACACACACACACACACACACACACACACACACGCACACGCACACACGCACACACACACACACACACACACACACACACACACACACACACACACACACACACACACACACACACACACACACACACACACACACACACACACACACGCACACTAACCAAATAATATGGCACAATAACTAAACAAAGTACAATCAGCTAACATCATTATTTTTTCATTTGTTGATTACGTATTCATTAACTTGGATAGCTGATTCAAAGCACAGAGAAATAGGAACAGGTCTAGTTCAGGAACGCCTTAGAGCTTTCATGTTAAACTGGAGGTTTTACCTTTGGAGCTCTAAAATCTTTTATATAGACACTATACATTATGAAGTAACAGGAACAGAACAAAAGAGAAGGAAAAATGGTCTTAGAGCTGAATACAAACGATTGTTGCTAGAACTCTCATTGTTCAGGAGTGCTGTCTCACAGTTGGGGACTCTTTCAAACATTTGTTTCTATTCAACATTTTCTGAGTATGATTTTTTTTCCTTAACTAGAGTTCCATCAGTTTATTTCAATACTATGTATTATCTTCTTCTTCCAGCTTTGACCGGTTAGGGGTCGCCACAGCAGATCACTTGTCCGCTCATGATTGGCAGTGGAGTTTTATGGTGTTGAGTTGCCAGCCCAGCACCCAACCTTCCACAGAAGGCAGACACACGCATGCACTCAGCCTAGGGCCAATTTAGAGTGTCCAAACCACCTACAGCATATCTTTGGGAGGAAACCAGAGAACCCAGAGAAAACCCACACGACCACAGGGAGGACATGTAGACTCTGCGCAGAAGGCACCCCAGCTGAGGATCAAACCAGAGGACCTCTTGCTGTGAGGCGGCAACACTAACTGCTGCACCACCGTGGCCACCCTCAAAACTATGTATTATATTAAACTAAAAAGATGATGAAAGCAGTATAATCCCCTTTTGTGCAAATTTTACAGTTTCATATTGTCTTCAAAGAGCAGTAGTTCAGATGCAGTAATTACACTTGAAAATGATCTTAAAGCCATATGTAATCGATTGTTTTATACCACTGTTTATAGTTTACATCCCCTAAAGACTACATTTCACTTCACAGTCATTTTGTTCTAGTTAACTAATCCCAGAGAACAAAATCAACCAGCCTGACAGCCATTGTGAGCAACGTTTATGAAAGTTTCTATTAGTGTTATTTTATTGTACTATTTTATCAACTCATTTTTATTGTGTTTGCATTTTTGATATGTGTGTGTGTGTGTGTGTGTGTGTGTGTGTGTGTGTGTGTATACATGCACATGTACTAATGATACATTAGAAGCAGTATATGTGTTTCTTACTATAATTTTCATACCACACAATAGTCATCTTGGGGCTACCAAACGAATGCCATTTTGATTTTTAGTCTCTTTGTTCTCTTGTTCGAATGACATTTAGCTGTCTATAGTATCATGTGTTAATTTCCCCAGAAATCAAGCATTTCTGTCATCAATGTATAAATTATACTGGTCAGATTTGCACTTTCTAACCTAATTTATTTATGGATTCATCTGCAATCATTGAGCTAGGAAGTTCAGAGATATGGGCTCCTATCCCACCCCCATTCTGCTCATTCTGTGTTTGCTCACCTTGTATTGTGCATACTAATCTAAAATAAAAGTACAGCTACTGTCATTATTGGAACCCCTTCATTGGCTCAGTGCACTCATACAATTATTCTTATTGTGTCAGTGTACTGGTTGGGGGTTAAAATCCCTGGAGGTTGTGTGTTTATTTGCACCTGTTCTGCCCATGCACTACATTTCCCTGATATGTATGCCTTATGACCATTTTACTCAGTCTGCCTCAGTAGCTTATACTGGCAGCAGTCTGAGGATATACTGTCACATGGAATGAATTGATGGCTAGACTCCCCTCAGGTTTACACTGGCAGCAGTCTGAGGATATACTGTCACATGGAATGAATTGATGGATAGACTCCCCTCAGGTTTACACTGGCAGCAGTCTGAGGATATACTGTCACATGGAATGAATTGATGGATAGACTCCCCTCAGGTTTACACTGCCAGCAGTCTGAGGATATACTGTCACATGGAATGAATTGATGGATAGACTCCCCTCAGGTTTACACTGCCAGCAGTCTGAGGATATACTGTCACATGGAATGAATTGATGGATAGACTCCCCTCAGGTTTACACTGGCAGCAGTCTGAGGATATACTGTCACATGGAATGAATTGATGGATAGACTCCCCTCAGGTTTACACTGCCAGCAGTCTGAGGATATACTGTCACATGGAATGAATTGATGGATAGACTCCCCTCAGGTTTACACTGCCAGCAGTCTGAGGATATACTGTCACATGGAATGAATTGATGGATAGACTCCCCTCAGGTTTACACTGGCAGCAGTCTGAGGATATACTGTCACATGGAATGAATTGATGGATAGACTCCCCTCAGGTTTACACTGCCAGCAGTCTGAGGATATACTGTCACATGGAATGAATTGATGGATAGACTCCCCTCAGGTTTACACTGCCAGCAGTCTGAGGATATACTGTCACATGGAATGAATTGATGGATAGACTCCCCTCAGGTTTACACTGCCAGCAGTCTGAGGATATACTGTCACATGGAATGAATTGATGGATAGACTCCCCTCAGGTTTACACTGGCAGCATTCTGAGGATATACTGTCACATGGAATGAACTGATGGATAGACTCCCCTCAGGTTTACACTGGCAGCAGTCTGAGGATATACTGTCACATGGAATGAATTGATGGATAGACTCCCCTCAGGTTTACACTGCCAGCAGTCTGAGGATATACTGTCACATGGAATGAATTGATGGATAGACTCCCCTCAGGTTTACACTGCCAGCAGTCTGAGGATATACTGTCACATGGAATGAACTGATGGATAGACTCCCCTCAGGTTTACACTGGCAGCAGTCTGAGGATATACTGTCACATGGAATGAATTGATGGATAGACTCCCCTCAGGTTTACACTGCCAGCAGTCTGAGGATATACTGTCACATGGAATGAATTGATGGATAGACTCCCCTCAGGTTTACACTGGCAGCAGTCTGAGGATATACTGTCACATGGAATGATTTGGTGGATAGACTCCCCTCAGGATTACACTGGCAGCAGTCTGAGGATATACTGTCACATGGAATGATTTGGTGGATAGACTCCCCTCAGGT
This sequence comes from Protopterus annectens, assembly GCF_019279795.1. Classification (NCBI taxonomy): domain Eukaryota; kingdom Metazoa; phylum Chordata; order Ceratodontiformes; family Protopteridae; genus Protopterus; species Protopterus annectens. The sequence goes on from NC_056732.1 coordinate 1,437,656,773, forward strand.
TACTAATACATTCCTTTTATAATGACAGTCACAGTTTAGTACAGGTCTGCTGTTGACATGCTGATGTTATCAGGACTAGTGCAGGCACATCATGTTACTTTACTGTACCCCACCTTTACTGTCAAGGTATCTACTGAAAAAAACAAAAGGGTGGGGGTCGGGTGACCCCTTCTTTCAGAAGATAGGGCAATTCTTGAGCAGCTTAACTGACATACAGGGATAAAGCCCTGACTACAATATGTGTCCAGGTATTGATTAGCCATTTAGGTACTTGTTGATGTTGGTATGCAGAAAATGACTACTCTTTGGGGAGAAAAGTAGATGAAGACCATTCAATGGCACAGCCTCTCAGAGGACCCTCAGTGGAGGTGCAGAGGCACAAGGAAAACTCTGGGGTGGGTGTTCGTTCATCAAGCTGTGTATGTGGTCACCCTCATCGCAGGGCCATACTCTGGGGTGGGTGTTCATTCATCATATGTAGTAGCCTTCATTACAGGGTCATACTTTCATGATGGGAGAACATCATGGTCTCTTAGTTAACACAGGTCACATGTCTTCATTCCGGCCAAGGTGTTAGAGTTTATAACATATGCCACCACTGCTGGGGTGGTGGTGGGATTACAAAGCACCTTCATGATTGCATGAATTAAGGCCCCATCCAGGTGTTCCTGCCTCCCTTGATGGAGATGCACCAGACAGAGGAATGAATGTGTTCTGTTTCAGTTGGGGAAAGCTTGATACTTAGCAGGAATGGGGCAAAATATAAAGAGAAGTGAAGAAATTTCATGAATTATACTTGTAGTTCATTTGTTTAGCTAAAGAAGTGCAGTTTATCATAAAAAGTAGTATGTACATTGGAATATTTAACATCACTTTTACTTTCTGGGGAAAGGGATGTCATGTTGTTTTCTCCAAGGAAAGGGCTAATAGTCTGCTTTTAATGAGCTTGCTATGAATTTGTAAAGAGAGCTTTTAAGCTTGTGGAAGGGGAATACGTGATGGCTGGAAGATAATTTTCAAGGGTTGGTGGGAGCATTATTTTTATCTTAACTTTATCAATAAAAATGTAAACCTGTAGCATATTTTGAATATACCTTTACTTTTATTGACTACCATTTTAATGTGTGAGGCAAACAAGAGTGAAGGATCTAGAAAACAGGCCTGTATTTGTAAGAGTGAACAGTCTTGTTCAAGCTACACTCTGAGGTCCAAATAGTTGAGATTGAAATGACACAAACAAGTGTCTTTTGTGTACCAAACAGCATGCTTACAGTGTTGTTGATACTCACCCTAATAGTACCACTTTTTCATATTGTCTGGTTGTTGATACTCAGCCTAATAGTGACACTTTTTCAGATTGTCTGGTTGTTGATACTCACCCTAATAGTGCCACTTTTTCAGATTGTCTGGTTATTGATACTTACCTTTATAGTGCCACTTTTTCAGATTGTCTGGTTGTTGATACCCTAATAGTGCCACTTTTTCAGATTGTCTGGTTGCTGATACTCACCCCAATAGTACCACTTTTTCAGATTGTCTGGTTGTTGATATCTTAATAGTGCCACTTTTTCATATTGTCTGGTTGTTGATATTCACCCCAATAGTGCCACTTTTTCAGATTGTCTGGTTATTGATACTCACCCTAATAGTGCCACTTTTTCAGATTGTCTGGTTGTTGACACTCACCCTAATAGAGACACTTTTTCAGATTGTCTGGTTGTTGACACTAACCTTAATAGTGCCACTTTTTCAGATTGTCTAGTTGCTGACACTCACCCTAATAGTGCCACTTTTTCATACTGTCTGTTAGTAAATTGCTAATTGCACCAGAAATTATATTTGAGACCCTGATGACCATGTCATTTATGTATAGCAGCATCTGAACCTGTGGAATAGAGGCAGATATGGTGTTTATAAATATACTGAAAAATAAGGGTTCCATTGCACAGCCATAAGGCACTGCAACTGTAACTGTACATGCTTGGGACTGTGAATGGGTAATGCGAACTCTAAATGATTGGTTAATTAGGAAAAATGTATGGGGTTCCACACTGACCATGAGTGCCTACCTGCTGAATGAGTCCAGAAAGGGACATAACATTGAAACCCTTATTTTTCAGTCTATTTATCAACACCATATCTGCCTCTCCTCTACAGGTACAGATGCTGTAATGTATATGCAGGTGTAATGCATAATCACCTCATCTTTGCTTGTAAGTATAATGGATTACTTCTCTTGTTAAAATTCTTCTGTAATGGGGCTTTTCTCTATGGGCCTCTACTGAAAATTGGCCAATGGCCCAGTTGGACTTTCCCAGTTAACAATGTAAAATAAAATAAAATAAATAAATAACACCTTCTTGAAAATCTTCATTGATTACAGCAATGCGCTGGCTTTGATAAGTGGCTTTTAAAATATTATTAATAAGAGGCCACAGTAGCTTCATCTTACTGTGCTCCTTTCAAAATCCATGCAGCTATATAAGCAGCAGTCCTAATTGATTCAGTGGTCCCTTCTGTTGACAGGGCACTGCTTTCTGGGAATTTTACATATCAGTAAACAGTAGTATAATTGGCTGACAGAAATTTCCCTTTTCATTATCCATTTTTTTAGTTTGTTTTTTTGGTGTCTCTATTAGACAGTTACCAGTAACTACACTGTGTGGATTCTCATGATGCTAGATTGTGTAGACACTGCCAAAATACAATAAAACCGTAGCTTGTTGACATATTTATGTTGGCTGAATTATAGGGCAAAGCCCTGCAGTTGCATTTCTGTGCCTGATTCCTTTTTGCATTTTGAAATCACAACTATCGGCTGCTTTTGCTGTTTTTGTTATATAGAATCGTTTTAAATTATAGATGTAAAAGCTCATTATATTCCAGCACAATGTGAAAAAATATCCTGTGATCAGAGCAGTCCATATTTGTGTTATTCTGACAGCTGTATTTATCATATGATGTGCTGTAGCTGTCATGTGTTAACCAACGCATTGAGATATCCTTCTCGTTATGATCCTGGTCTTCAAAAAGGAAAATCTGTCTGAAATGCAACTGTATAGAACATGTAAGGATTGTAGGCATCTGTTTTCCTTAAGGCTACATACTTGTTACTATGTTAATAAGTACCGTTTTTCTCACATTTCTGAATGAAAGTGACATCAGATGAAGACTAAATTAAATACAAGGCAGAATTATGCAGACATTGTGCTGTGTGTGTGTGTGTGTGTGTGTGTGTGTGTGTGTGTGTGTGTGTGTGTGTGTGTGTGTGTGTGTGTCTGTAAGTCTGTGTATACTGATATAGAAAGTAACTGTTCCACTGTTCCTCTCTTTTGTAGTACATAATAAACTGAAGAACATTTTTTCCTGATTTACACTCAAGTACTCTTCATTATGTTCACATAATATTCCCTGATTTAAGTCTTAATGTTTTCTCAGTGCAGACATCACCATTTTGTTTTCGGCCTACAGTGACATGACTTGGTGTGTATTACTCCACAATATTTTCTGTTAGTTGGGTGCAAGAACCTAATTATTTGGATTATTCCAGATCCAGACTCTTTTCATTGCTAGTTTATTGGCAGCTCAATTGTGATATATTTGAGCACATGGCTTATTCCCAATGTTATTACTTGTGGTTCAATGAACCTGTAACTATTGTGGTCTGCTCTGTAGATATAATACTGAGTTTATTTCTGTATTGTGGCTTTAATACCTCTTTAGGTTTTGACAGTTAGTGCAAAAGATTAAGGCAATGAGCTGTCAACAAAGTACTTACTGTAGCCAGGGGGTTTGATTCCTGCTGCTCCAATTTGCCTCCTGTGTGACTCTGAGTAAGTCACTATACCAGTAAGTGCTTCTACGTTGCTTCCTGGGAAGTGTCACTTGTTTCTAGTTGACTTACCCATTTATTCAGTTAATAGATAATTAATCATAAGTATTCATTTTAGTATCTAGCCATTCAAAACGTAATCAGAACTTAATAGAATGTCAGTCAAACAGTGCATGAATCTGTACATGCAACTTTTTTATCAAAAAACAAATATTTGCAGTTAGCAAAAATAAATTCTAAAGCCCTGAAGCTGAAAATTTAGTATATTCATGTTGTGATAATGTCTGCTCAGTGCCAGTACCAGTTATTTCAGAATCATGTCAAATCTTTCTCAAAGAGCCAGGATGATTCCTTTAGATTGAATTGTTGTACTTGGAAAGTGATTCTGACTATTAATATATTAACAGAAATGGCCTATGGATAACATTACCCCTGTAAATGCTGGAAGTTTATTATAACAGCAAATAAAAACACAGACATTTTAATTTTAGATAATGATCGCTTCACCCACCTTCTTTTCATTGTCATTCCAGGTCACTTCCTGTTTAAAAAGCAGTGTATTTTCCCACCCATTGTAAGAGCTGCCTGATGTCTTTTCAGTGCATTGTTGAATTTATTGCCCTTGATATCTTGTAATCTCTTCAAAAATTACATTTACATCATCTGATAACCCCTGGTACCAAGTCCAGTAGTCCAGTCTGACATTACTGTTCTTTATATTTGAAATCATGCCCCACTGTTTATGTAAGATATAATAAAATCTCTTTATATGTGTCTGTTTTCTATTTAATATGCTACATATTAACCAGTTCCTTAGATAATGAATTTTTGATATACTGTAACTGGTTGTCTTCCTTTTTGCTCCCTGTGGCCTTTAAGGTATCCATATAGCAGTGTCAGTAGCTCAGTGGGTAGTGCATTCCCTTTGGTGTTGCAAGATCGGAAGGCTGTAGGTTCTATTCCACCTCAGATGCTTACAATAATTTTCTAGTCCTGACACTGTAGTGTAGCATAAGAGGGGACTTGTGCTCCTGAGTGTGCTGCCCTTTATGCTTGGATTATTTTCATATACTGACACTGCAGTGCAGCTTGGGGGAGGGGCTACCATTGTGCTGCAATTCAGATAAGACATTAAACTCAGACCCCATCTGCCTAACTTTGTTGTAGCTCAGGCAAATGTAAAAGATCCCTTGGCATTTAGTGAAAAAAAAAAGAGTAGTGGGCATTCATCAGTGCCCTGACCAAGTTTCTCTTAGTCAGTTTGAATATCACCTCAGGTATCCCCTTAAAAGAGGCCACTAGCCTAGTAAGACTAACCCTGTCAACAAACCATAAATAAATTTACACTTGGTAGGCAGTTACTACTGATTACACTATGTGGATTCTCATAATGCTCGATTGTATATGCACTGTACATGACGTTTACATTTGTATCATCCATAGGCTATGACCCCAGAAGCATTTAGCTAACAGTGAAAATGTTTGCACAGTACAAACTAAGTACAGTCACATAATACAGAACTTCACACAAGTAAGAATGATTGTTGACCAGATGCTTAACAAATGAAGTACAACTGAGGCCTTTTTAAGCATAGCTATGCATCCCAAATCTCTGATAAGTTCTAGTACCCTTGATAAGTGTAAGCAGGGGTTTGGAGATAACACATTTACAAGCAGGGGGTTTGGTGATAACACATTTACAAGCAGGGGCCTGGGAGATGAACCATTTTCAGGATGCCTGTGTCCATTTGAGACATAGGTGCCAAACCAGGGATGAATTTTCCATTTCTCATCCAGTTGTCCAAGTTACACTTGAACGGGGTTGTATAGAACTCTGATTCACATGGATGAGAGCCTGTTTCAGAGAAAGGATAATCTCTTTGATATTTACCTGTCTCTCCAGCAGGTCCTATTTATGTTAGAGGCAAGGTTTAAGTCTTTAGCATGAGTAACTCTGGTGCTGTTTTTTTTTTCTGGAAATACAGGCGGTCCTTCAGGGTGGTGTCCGATAATGCCTTGTATCCCAGGCATAGATCTCCCTTCAGCTACCTGTAGGAGAGTACAATGTGTGGAGTAAGTCTTCACATTATCTAAGTAAAACAATGTCAGACAAAAATGTACATTTCTAAGGCATCAGATAATAATGTAAGGGTGAAAAGTTGCTTCAAGGCATTGTAAAGAAATTCAGTGGAAGCCAAGGAGGGGTAAGTATGAGAATGTAATAAGCAGCAAGAAAAGTTTCAAAATTCCAAATGCATTGGCCAGTGCTGTGGTTTAAAGGGCTCAGATGATCCAGGTTCAAGTAGCAGCTCAGGCATCTGAAGAACTGACAGTGAGTGATGAATGTGTCCATCGGGGGGGGGGGGTATTCGAGGATGCTCCATGAGGACCCCTGCTCACTTGGAGAAGTCTGGGGGATGAAGGAGGAACAGTTAACCCCAGCAACAGACAGTAGGACAGCTGTATTTAGTGAAACAGGAAGGGGGGGGACAACTCTGAATGCATGAACATAAGACAAAATTAAGAAGGAGGAAAAGTGGGAGCAATATGCATTACTGAAAAGAGAAAAATGCATTCTCAGATAAGGGTGGTAGGGGTTGATGGAGAAGAGAGTAAATGAACAGAAGAGAAGATGAAAATATAAAAGCTATTTCAGTTCTGCCATACAAGAGAAGTGGGTGTGGGAATGGCTGTAGCTGGCCAAACTGATGAGAAGAAACAGGGAAATGCATAGTACTGCAGACTACAAACTAAATGTGTCAAATTACAGACAGCGATACAATGTAATCTGACATGTTAAAGAAACAACGTTTCAGAAAGCATATTTTGCCAATTATGTGGAACAGTTCCTTATTGTTGGATTTGTAAGAAATATAACAGTAAGCATTATACATTCATCAGTCTCATTTAAACAGCAAGGAACACTGCAGAATTGCTTCCCAGGTACAGAACCTCTTTGTGATGCAGGATTGATCCCACATATCTTTATAATGGATAGGCAGTGTTACCAACCTGCTCTTTGTGAATCTGTGAATGGGAATTACTCAGAATAGTGGTTGTGACCTGCTTTATTTTGTGTGATACTTGGTTATATTTCTTATAGATGGAGCAGTCTGAGAATACATCATAAGTGGTTTATTTAATAAGAAGTAGTTGAGAGTAGCCCACTGGGAGTGTTAATAGAAGGAGTTCAGTCCAAAAGGAAGATGACCAGTGAGTACTCAAAGCAATCAAGTCATAATCATCTTCCATTTTATTTCATCATAACTGACATGACTGACAGAATTGAAGATAAGGCATGCATTTGTGCCTGACAATTAAGACGAGACATGATGCAATGTGGAGCAAAAGTGGAGAAGAGATTTTTTGCAACAGATGTTTAGAGCAAAAGAAATCCAAAACCATTTACTTGGGTGAGTACACCTCTGTGGCATAAAGGAATGAAGCCTTGGCTACAATCCTGACTACCGGGGTTTTGATTAATAGCCCTGGCACTTGAGGAACCATTCAATGTGAGAGAGGAATGAAGGGGAAGTGTGTGTGGTGTAGTGTTTACTTGGGACACATGTGCAAGCCATTTTTTTCCTGATTGAGACCGTTGAAGCAGTCTGAATTGTGTTACCATAATGGGTGTGGTTTGAAAGAAACTGCCTGCCCTTCTTCTTCGTAGGTAGGTGGAAACTGTCATTCTAGCTTTAATTTGTTATGGAAGTGAGGAACAGCTAAATGTTGACATCCACAGCACACTGTCAATGTAGGCTACTAAGCATGAATGGAAGGTATGGCCATAAAGGTCAAACCCTGTTTCTCCAAATGCATGATGGCCATGTTCCCAACATATCTGGCACTTTTACCCAAGAAATGAATGTTCCAGAGGGCTCTCACCAAGACAGAGTGAATGAATCAGTAGAGTGACCAGTAAGGAGAGCTTGAAGATCAATACAGAAGTAGAACAAAAATATTTGCCTGTTTATTTGTTTGGAAGGACAGCTGCTAGGACACACAGTCATTGTTCTTAGACATCCAGGGCAGGTGTGTGTGGTCCAAGCTGCACAGCAAGGCCCTGCAGCATTTAAGAACAGAACCCTACCAGTGGGGTAACCACTTATATTACTGCATACCTGGAGTAGTCCAGATATATAGTAGGTATTCAGATATTGTGCCCCCAATTCAAACGTGGGAATTGTATACAGCTTATGGAGGAAACAGTGGTACAGTGGATAGACCGACAAAATTATGTGAGCAACCAATGATGCTGTAAGGACAATGCATTGCTCAGCTTAATACAGCTCAACAATATCATTAGATTTGTTGTTTATTCACGAAGTCAAATCCATCCTTTCGTGAACTCATGTACTTTAGCATGCCTGACCTGTGTGTCAATAAATGCTTTTGTAAGTTCTTGCAAATTGATATTCATTACTTCAGTAGTTTTGTTTATACACCTTAGCTTTTCCCACAGTTTCTTCTTTTACCTTTAATTTCTCCCAGATTCAGTGTTCTTTGTATTATGTGGACAAAGTATATGAGCATTAATTTTACTATCACGCTTTTCAATGAACAGTCTAGATGTATTTCCTAAAGTATTGGCAGGTCTGATATTCTCTAGTCCATGGAATTCTCAAAAGTTTTCTCTAACACAACAGATCAAAAACACTGAATCTGATTTTCTGTTCCCTGTGCCTTAGTTACAATATTTCCTGCATAATTTGCATGATTTTCCAGCACATAGTTTTATTTATAGTCCAACTCTTATATTACTACTGGGAACACCACTGTTTTGATTGTAAAGTAATTTCATTGACAATGTGATGTCTTTGCTCCTTAAAATAGTATCCAGATCAACCATATGTGTTATGGATTTATTATGACACTGATCCCAAATGACCAATGTCTGGCCCAGCTCAGGTGGTTAAGAAAATATAAATACAAAACAATCAAGAGCAGAACAAAACAATTAACACAATCTGAAAGTAGTCATACAAGAAAGGAGTAAAGTAGACAGGGATAATTCCCTACATTGGTGCCTTCTCATACCAAACTTAGTGGAAAAAGCTTCTCAGCCATATCTATTTAAATGAATGCATGTCAATTAAATATTGAATAATACCATCAACTGGTAATCCTGGTCTTGTACTTCTACATTGCTGATTACACCCCTCCCAACAGCTTATGGGGTCTATGTTCAGCTACCGAATTTAAAAAAAGTGAACTATGAAACACTGAAAGATAAACAGTGAATGGGATAATCAGCGAACTACAAAATCATCAAAAAAAAAAATGACATTGAATGGCCATAGTCGGCCAACATCACACACACACAACCAGCCAAGGTGAGGGGGCTGTGCCCACCACACTCCCCCTAACTATATATACCAACTCTGAGATCGCACTACAGTGGGGAAAATGGAAAAGTTAAAAGGTTTCCCATAGCTTACCGTATGTATCACGTTACTTCCAAGTTGTTACCCAGCTATTGACCATTCAATGTATTTTTTTCTGATGCTGCTTTAATTCGTCGATTTTGATGTTTCGCAGTTCACTTTTTTTTTAATTTGGTAGCCAAACATAGACCCTAGCTTATGCTTTGGGTAAAGACCCCCTTCACTCATTCCTAGCTGTAGTCTGAGAGGGGGATACTCTATCTACATTCACAATGAAGGCTGTGCAGAAATAATGGTTATATAAAGGTTTAAAATCAACAGAAAAAAGAGGCAGCAACACAGATAAAGCCTACATTAGTAAAAGTGTCTTAATGCTACAGTTAGGTGATGTGGCCAGGAGTGAAGCATTTGTACTGATTTTGTTTGATTAAATATGGTTTAATCTGAGATCTGAAATAAAAGGGATTTGTAAGGTGTTTTAAGTTGTTAGGCAGTCACTACTAAAGTTCAGGTGCTAGGAGAGAAAGAATCTGTGGTTAGTACACTGTAGGGTTGTTCAGGGGGTTGAAAAAAAGGTCCTAATTGAGAGCTTATTTTGAGGTTATACATGGTTGCTTGTCTGACGTTTACCAGCAGTAGGTATGGGTTTTTTCAAGATGCTGGAGTTTAAATAGAGGTCAGTCCTGTAGGAGTTGGTGCTCCGTTCAGTGGGAAACCAGTTAGCTTTTGTATAATGTGGTGGTAATATTCATCTCTTGAAGGGTTAGTGATAAAATAATACATTTTAATGAACATTGATTGGAGAGATGTCATATTCTGATTGGAGAGATGTCATATTCTGATTGGAGAGATATCATATTCTGATTGGAGAGATGTCATATTCTGATTGGAGAGATGTCATATTCTTACTGGAAGCTTCAACAGTTAATGGAAGTCTATAATTAACTTGGAAAGGGGGATGCCCATGCTTAGGGTGAAAAAGAAAGGAAAAAGCAAGCATATTTTAATTTCATGGCTGCAATCACCATTTGCAGTGATCTTTAATCCCAGGAAAATAAAATCTCTCACTACCAACACTTCTTTCTCATCTATTTGCAAAATATTGAAAGGGCTAGGATATATAATTTTAGTTTTTTGTGACTGGGCAACAAGCTAACGTTTCACTTTCTACTTTCAGTTTCATCAGTAGGCCCTTCTTTTCTTCAAGCTGCAGCAAATTATACAGAATGCAGGGCATGAGAATGAAGAAGCATACATAACAGGTCTGCACCGCAGTCTAATGGTTTGGCCACCTTTACACTGTGACGTGACAGGACTTCCACCAGTGAGAGCTTTCCTTTCCATCAGATTATTTTATTTGCATAAAATGACAAGGGTACCTGCTTAATAATCATGTTTAATGAGGGTAATGCATCTTAGGATTATCATTTGTAAGACTGTGGAATAGGTGACCACATAGTGTGCCACCATCAACTTTTGGCTGAGTGAAAAGCAAAGAGAGGAAATTAAAGCTCCTAGAGGGCTGGTTGTGCACTCACTCTCTCTCTCTCTCTCTCTCTCTCTCTCTCTCTCTATATATATATATATATATATATATATATATATATTAATGGTAATGACAGCATTTAAAGTTCTGTAGATGTCTGAACTATATTTATTGTACCTTAGGTCTGTTGGTCTGGTGAGTGGTGTATTATTATAGGTTTTGTTACCTTTGTTATCGGAACAGTAAAGAAACATAACATACATAAAAGGTATTCATGCTTACTGTGCACATTGCCATCTATAGGGAAATAAAGAAAAGGTATGCTACTGTGCCATCTATCATTTGGGTGTTTCATCTATAGAATGGCTGCAACATCCAGACTGTATATGATGACATGTGCACACTGGAAGGGGTCCTTAGGTTATGAATCCCTGGTTAGGTTGTGGTGCAGGGTTGTTGTGCATGCTATGTTGCTCCTCATCTCTGCACCCTGCATCTTTAGGTAAAGTCCAGTCTGCAGGGTGAAGACAGTGTGACTCATTGTCTCAGAACAGTATACTGAGCCAGAATATCATATTATATAAAACAAATGGAATTGAGCATGTAGTGGTCTGCTACACTGTATAAGAATATTTAGTAGAATCGAAATAGGTAGAAATTCTGAAGCACACAAAGTCATTTAACCTTGTTAGCCTGCTGAAATCCACTAAACATAAAAGTATGATTTGTGATTGCCCATGGAGCTTTGATATGGTTACATGTATAAAAGGTGACAATCAAGCTCAAATCGCAGGCTTAGTTTGTTTGTAGCTTGTTGCTTTAATGTACCCAGCAGCACTAGTTGCTTATCTCTCTTTATATATGTGTGTGTGTGTGTGTGTGTGTGTGTGTGTATGTGTGTGTGTGTGTGTGTGTGTGTATATATATATATATATATATATATATATATGTATATATGGATTCCTATTACAAGAACGAAAGTTCACAACTTCGAACTTGTAATAGGAGGCCTCACTTACGCAAAAGTTCATTTTAACGAAAGTGAACTTCCGCAAAAGTGCACTTCACCGAAAGTACAGCAGCACAGTGGAGGACATCAAAAAACAAGCTATGTCCTCCACTATGGTGCAATACTCACGGACCTTAGGGTTAGGGCACAGGTTAGGGTAAGGGGATAGTTAGTAAAGCTATCCCCTTACCCATGTTCTAACCCTAAGGTTCATGACTATTGCACCATAGTGGAGGACATTGCTATGTCCTTCACTGCGCTGCAGTTGTCATGGACCTTAGGGTTAGGGCACGGGTCATGGTAAGGGGATAGCTAAGGTAAGGTCCGTGAGTACTGCGTGGAAGTTCAGTACAACGCCCGTTCGTTGTAATGAACTTGGTGTAAGTGCACTTTCGATTAAGTGCATTTTTGCTGCAGATTGCATTCCATACACTAGTAGTGAACCTTTGATCTAGTGTATGGAATACATATATACATACGTGTATATATATATATATATATATATATATATATATATGAAGAGAGAGATAGGTATATGTCTATATATAGATATTTATTCATGATTACTTAACAAAACAGTGTACAAGCACATGAGTAAACCAAAAAAGACTGCTCTAAAAAGACTGAATAAATAAATAAACAAATAAAGCACTATCACCACCACACCACCTTCTAATTATGTATACCGGCTCTGAGATCAAACAACAACCAGGAAGAGGCACATTCCCAGTCCCTGCTTCATTGTGATCTCACTCATACAGCAGTTGGTTTTAAGAAGCTAGCAAATCAAAGTAAAAAGAATGTTTGATATTTTGAACATTTGCTCTTATAAACTGCTGCGATATGTAAGGATAGTGGGCATAGTGTATATGTGTGTGTGTGTGTGTGTGTAAATACATTAAACATATGCACACCGAAGCATTTACATATATATATATATAATATGGTACCTGGCAGTATTTCGAAATTAGTGAACTGGTATTGGGGAGAACTGGGCATTACATGTTATTTACTTGTAGGTAAGTGTGGTGGTTAACAACAATCTAAAGGTATTCAGATGGATTATCACACATTAAATTTAGTGAAATTATGCTTCAGGAAAGCAAATTGGACAATGTTCTTTCTTTCAGGCATATGAGTCCTGTGGAGTCCAGTGTAGACTGTACGTTTGAAAGGTGATAAAGGTGGGTGGGAGTAAATATTGTAGGAAGAAATAGCCAGGGAATTGTTATGGCTAGGCTTGTATAGGCCCTAGGGCTGATAGCCTAGTACCAACCTATGAACCTATGAACATCTGTGCAGTCACAGAAACCTGGTTCAAAGCTGTGGAGAGCACCCCAGCCATACCAGGTTACTCATCCTATCATACATTCAGACCCCAAACCGTTGACAACAAAGCAAAAGGAGGTGGAGTTGCAATATATATAAAAGACATACACACCTACAGAATGGTCAAACAGTATGACACACAGGAGACACTCCAGGTGCAGTTAACTATTGACAAGACCCCTATTCAAATCATAGCTAGCTACAGGCCCCCAACTTTGAATCAAGATGCCCACTCCACCTATCTGGACCTCTTCGAATCTATCAAGATTCAACCCTTTAGCCTAATCCTGAGAACCTTTAACTATCCAACAATAAATTGGAAGAACTTTTCATGCCAAAACATAAATGCCCAGAGATTCCTTGATTTCATCAATGCAAATGCCTTGGACCAGCTGGTCGACACCCCCACAAGAGGTGATAATATCTTGGACCGGGTATTAACCAACAAGAGTAACAACTGCATCATCCCTACAGTGTCATCCTCCCTGGTAAGATCTGACCACAAAGTGGTCACTTTCAAAGTCACCACCACAACCTGGATAATCCAGAATGGAATCAGAAAGGGTTACACAGGGCAGTAACCAACAAGGCTACATAGGCAGAATCAGAAAAGGGCACATAGGGCAGAATCAAAAAGTCATACACAGGGCAGAATCAGAAGGGGGTACACAGGGCAGAATCAGAAAACTTTACCAAGAATGAAATCAGAAAGTTGTAAACAAGGCAGAATCAGAAATGGGTACACAGGGCAGAATCAGAAATGGGTACACAGGGCAGAATCATAAAACGTTTACTGAGAACAGAATCAGAAAGGGGTACACAGAGTAGAATAAGAAAAGTTTACCCAATGCACAATCAGAAAGGGGTACACAGGGCAGATTCAGAAAATGGAGCACAGGACAGAATCAAAAATGGACACACAGGCCAGACTCAGAAAGGGGTACGCAGGGCAGAAACATAAAAGTTTACCCAGAATGAAATCAGAAAGGGGTACACAGGGCAGAAACCAACAAGTCTGCATAGGCAGAATCAGAAAAGAGCACACAGGGCAGAATCAAAAAGTGATTCACAGGTCAGAATCAGAAAGTAATACACAGGTCAGAATCAGAAAGGGGTACACAGGGCAGAATCAGAAAAGGTTCTACTATATAAAAGCTTGATTTAAGAAACTGTATGAAAGGCTTTTGATAAAGTGGATTTACTAAGTTGCACTGTGATAAAAGGTGTGTTAAATCTTGAAATATGTTCAACTTGAAAATTTGCAAATACCCACCTACTCCCATAAGTTTATTATTACCTCATGGCAAAGAGACACCTAAGGCAAATAGTTCTGTGACTATGCACTAGCTGGTTTCCATGTGCATATGGAGGAAATGCTAGTAAACCAGTGATGATATCATTCATATCAGTTAAGACAGTAAAACAATCTGCAAGTCCAAATTTCATCCTTTGTTTTGATATGGTACAAATTATTTGTAAACTAGTTAATGTCAGTCTGTAAGTGTTTCTAGTAAATCTTGGCAAGCAGCTGGTAGTATTTGTCAGGGTAACATTTAAACTGTAAAATAGATTTTATTTCAGCTGTGTTGCAATACTGAGGCAATGCTTCTGTTTACAGGATTAGAGCTGATTAGCTATATTGTGGACTATTTAATTTTGCATGAAATAAAATATACATACATAAACTGTTTTTGAATTAACTAATCCTGATGAGAAGGTCAGAAGAAAACCGATGGGGTCTCTGCGTGTGTTCTGTATGTCTATAAATAAAATGAGACTTAATGTCCATCAGTCTGTAAAAAATTGTGATAAACCTGTTAAATGACCACAAGGTAGTTATTTTACTGATAGTTTCTGTCATTAACTAAACAAACCGTTCCATTTCCTTTCTGTGTGAATAAGCAAACAGATAATGCAAGCCAGTAGTTTGGCCTTGTGCATCACATCCACTGTAATAAAAGGTATTGGTAAACAAGTGTTTATAGAATCATTAAAAGAATGTCATGGAATGTTCATATTTTGAGAAAGAGGGAGATGCATATCCCTCTTTTTTTGGTGTAATTTAAATCGTACTATCATCACTTTTTTATATTATATCAACAGCATACTCACAGTTTGCCTGAGAGGCTTCACGGACTCTTTACCTGGGAAATCTTCCACTGGTACCACTATTAATAAAGATTTTTTTTGCATTTTGTTGTAACTCTTGTGTAATCCTCTTTATGGAAACATATGCAAGATAAATACAAAACATGCTTACAAGGCCATGGTCTCTCACAAGACTAATCATAAAACTGAACCTTGAGATAAACAGGATTCACAGTTGATGTGACACATTTTCAAGTTGCAGAGGCAGGAAGCCAAGCCAGTATTATAAAAAAAAAGACACAGCATTTTTGGCTGATATGCTCCAGATTATGAGGTCATTAAATGCAGAGTGCTGTTATGCTTTACTGTTCCACTTTACTGAACTAAATAACATGTTTTAGTTGTCTGTGTCTGTGGATCTTAAAAATAGTGCATTGATAGGCCACCTTCATTGGCATAGGGTGATAAAGCCTGATAATGGCCCAGGCAACCCAGGTTTTAGCAGAAGCCAAGGCACCAGGCAGACTTGGAGTAAGGGATAACAGAAATGATGAGGCTTTGATTGTTTATTCCTGAATAAAGGGATGGGTGGGGACAAAGGATGAGTGAAGACAAGGGATGGCTGGAGGAAGAGCTGGAAGCAGGGCATGGCTTGGGGACTGGATTCTGTTGTCTTAGAGGGAAGAAATGCCAGTTCCAGACTATTCCTCATAGCATGTAGTCACTAATAGTAAGCCAGCACATCTTAGAGGATGGGACCTCTACTCTCGCACACTTCCAGCCCTTGTCTCATACCATGCATTGGCAAAAAGTAAGGCAGTACATCCCAAGAATAGGACCTACACGCACACACACACACACACACACACACGCACGCACGCACGCACACACACACACACACACACACACACACACACACACACACACACACACACACACACACACACACTCACACACACGCACACACATATATATACTTCCAGCCGTTACCTCATAGCATACAGTGGCTATGAGTAAGGTGGTACATCATAAAGGTAAGGCCTTCACCCACACACACTTTCAGATGTAGTGTCAGTCAGAGAATGACAGTCTTCCCCTGCCACTGTACTCTTAGACATCATGGTATGAGCAGCTCTTGTGAGCCAAAGAGATATTTTCACCTGGAGAGGTGGAACCCTGTTCTGGAAAGGGAATCTACTAGGACATGTCCCAGAATGGCCCAAGCAGAGGGTGAAATTGTGTTGTGATATGAACTGAAGTCAGGAGTGACTAATCTTGACAATCCCACAGTTCTGCATAGAATGTGAAGATATGTATGCGTGTGTGTGTGTGTGTGTGTGTGTGTGTGTGTGTATGTGTATTTGTACATGTGCGTATGTGTGTGTGCGTGTGTGCGTGTGTGTGCGTGCGTGTGAGTGCGTGTTTGTGCATGTGTGTGCGTGTGTGTGTGCGTGTGCGTGTGTGTGTGTGTGTGTGTGTGTGTGTGTGTGTGTGTGTGTGTGTGTGTGTGTGTGCACTGCATGGAAATAAAAAAATGAAACACTCCCTTATGACTGTAGAAGATGAGGATGTTGTTCTATAAAAAATCTGTTAGCTTTTCTCCCCAATCAGTGTTTAATTTGATATCTCACAGTTGGAGGATCTGTGGTTCATTTCTAACCTCCAGTCACTGTCTTGGTGTCTGCAAGGTCTAACTGCCTCTGTATTGGTTTTCTCTGTGTTCTCTGCTTTCCTTCCAGAAACATAATGCTTACATATCTATACTGAAAGATAATCTAGACATGTTCTCTTGCACCTGGAGTTTATGTCATAGATAAAAAGGGTCTATGGAGCAGGCAACTAACCCTGTCAAAGGATGATAAACAAGATTGAGTTACTGTAAGTGAGATTGTGTCTCTCTGGTTTATTTTCATTTATATAAATGTAACATTGCATTTAGCATGCATGATAAAATAAAGGTGTTTCTTCTTTAAAAAAATAACAATAAGATTCAGTTATTTTTATCGAGACCCTCGCTGGTTCCCACCCACTCCAGCTGTAGTAAAATACATTCTGGTTATGGTAGCTGATATATTTCATTTTCTCCCTCTGCAGCTCTGATGGCACACTGATTTGTTTTATTTGACTAAACTATGTTAAAAGCACCCAATATATCTAATTCAAATTGAAAGACAGTAGCAAAAGGTTGCCTGAGAAATGCAGTCTATGCGTGGAAATACTGCTGTAGTAACTCTGTAATATGTAATGTATGAAAAGAGCTTTGGAACTTTAGGAGTATGGAAGCACCTTCTAAAGTTACTCTCTACAGACACTTTAAACTGTTTAGACTTAACTAATATCTTTATATGAATAATTTGAAATTCATTTATTAATTTTGAACATGTGCTTTATCCCAATCAGAAATACAGGGAGCCAGCACTTGTTCTGTCAAGGAATGGGGATAACGCAGGAAAAGAATTCTTAATGGGGTGCCAGTCCACTGCAGGGTGCGCACTTTAAGGTCAGATCACATGCGCGTACACACACACACACACACACACACACACACACACACACACACACACACACATGCGCACGCGCACACTAGTGCGCGTGCACACACATACACAAATACACAACACATACATGCACACAGGCATGTGTATACACACAAACACAATCGGTAATGGGCAACTTGGGCCAACACCAGTTGACCCACCCATGGCTTAAGAATCTGGTATAAGAGCAATGACCCCCTGCAAACATCTACATGGATATATGGAGGACACATGAATTTTATACAGAAGGCACCCCATCTGAAAACTGAACCAGAGTACTAAGCACTGTAGAGCAGTAATGATAACTGTTAAGCTGATCAGTTACATTGCATTTTACTGCCTTAAACATTCTCCTGTGCTCATGTAATTTGATTCATTTAATAAACATGAACACAGCCTCGTTAACCAGATGAAAGGCTGCATTTATTTTGAATATGTACTACACAACATGTGGCTTTTGGTATCCACTTCGTGCACCTTTTATGGAGCACCAAGAAACTGTCAGTTGACACTGTATAGTTGCATGAAACTGAATGGGCAGTGACTATGTTTGGAAATCTCTCTAGTTATTTTCAATTAATGTCAGTCATCCTCAAAGACAATTATACTCCTAGATCAACACAGTTATGCTGATCTTTCTAGAACTTAACACAACTGCTATATTTCATTTAGAAGTGTGCTAAGGCATTCTCAATCTGCAATTTGACAGTTTTAAATTTGTTCGGTATTTAATATTTTTAACCTAATGCCCTTACTTGTGTTGAATGTTCACAGCATAGTCCCACTAATGACAATGAACTGTGAGAGTGGAGAGAGTTGCCAAGACAGATGAAATTACAGAGTTTCACTGGGACAGGAAAAGTGCAAACCAGTTTTAGGCAAAGCACTGCATAATGACATAATGCACCCCATAAAGCATATATGATCAGAAGCCAAGGGCTGTCAGCAAAACTGTGCTGTTCAGTTACTCGGAATGCCTGTCATGGAGGCAAATTTAGAAGCCTAAGAGAAACATGAAAATTGTTTGTTGATTGAGTAGCTAAATTTACAAAATACAACAGGGCATAACAAAATATTCAATGTAATTCAAGTATGTGGTTTATGAAAATGAAAGTGACACTACTTGGAGTGCAACAAAAGTTATATATTTACAGCACAAAATGTGTTCAGCATTATGCTATTACTTTGTACAGGGTAAAGGCAGGCAAGTATCATTTTGATCCTCGTTAAACCAGGTAACACTTAGAAATGGATCATGTTTCATTAAAGTGCATCCAGCCCTGGACAAAAACAATTGAATGTTGGCCATAAAACTACTTGAGTAATCCAACTTACTTCATTCTAAAACTCACAAAGTGGTGTGAAATTCAAGATGTTCAGTCATCTTCTAGAGTTTCAAACCATTTGTAATATAAAAAGCATGATGGGTGGATTCCAAAAGTATGTAGTGAAAAACTAGAGGGATTTGTGGTTTAGCACAGTCTAAAATGGCTGATTATGATTCACAAAACCACTTGTCACTTACCATCAGCAGAGTGTTAATCAGTGCACTCCATATCATGATTCAGAAACACAAATCTGCAACACTGAGATGCAGCTATAGGTAAGAACTACAGGACAACATATTCTAGCCAACCAGTTAATTTCTGTGGATATGGTGGGAAAAAAACTGCATGCAATAGTTTTTATTTTCATTTTTTTCTTTTTAATGTAAATGAAAAGTATTACCTCTCTACACTGCTCAGTAAACTGTGCTCCACATTTGATGTAACTGGAATATATTGTTATTAAAGGCTTTGGTGTGATGAACAAGGAAAGTTTGTGCTGTTGAATACATCCTAGTACAGTACACCAGAATCTTTTAGCAGTTATTTCTGAAGGATTTGTTTGAGGCATTCTCTGAAATGCTGACAATGTGACAGGGATAGCTTCAGCCATGGTGATAGGTCTCATCGACTATGGTGCCCCTGATGAAAGCTTTCCTTTATTTCCAGTGATCAGTATATGTATTGGGGCACCAGATCTTGAAGAAGTAAATGATTCACCACAGTAGTAACCAAATTATACAGTGGATATAAAAGTTTACGCACCCCTGTTAAAATGCCAGGTTTTTGTGATATAAAAAAATAAGATCACAATAAATTATTTCAAAACTTTTCCCACCTTTAATGTGACCTATAACCTGTACAATTCAATTGAAAAACAAACAAATATGTTAGGGGAAAAATATAAAAAATAAAAAATGTACAATAAGCTAGTTACATAAGTGTGCACCCCCTTAAACTAATACTTTGTTGAAGCACCTTTTGATTTAATTACAACATTCGGTCTTCTTGGGTACACACCTGCCATCGATTAAAGAGACTGTGATTAACCCCAAATAAAGTTCAGCTGTCCTAGTAGGATTTTCCTGACATTTACTCAGTTTTCTGCTACAGCAAAGTACTAGAAATCTGGACAAAGCCAGAAATAACTGGGGGACAAAGCCCCAAAAATAAGGACAGATTTTAAGTATTGCTCCTATAAACTTACAAAGTTGCTAGCATGACTGGTTTTGCATTATTATGCATTTTCTGAAAGATATAAAGTCTGAAACTCAGATGCCTATCATTATTTAGTATTATTTAGTGACTTCAATTTTATCAGGAACAGACCAAAAATATGAGGCAAAAATCTGGACATTCTGCAAGAATCTGAACAATTTAGAGATACAGTCACTTGACTTAAATAATCATTCTGAATGAAAGAAAAAAGCACCCCTTCAGTTGTTGAACTGATTCATCATGACCTTGTATTTTATGTTTTTCTTATATAGGGTACTAGAGGGGTCTATATCACTTTATTGAATGCACTATTTACCGAAAACCTCTTTGATGAACTCTATTAAGTGAAATTTTATTCCATCAAATGATCTTTTCAGCAAAATTTTTCCTAAAGGAAAAAAAAACAGTTGGCCAACTCAGCGACTGCAACAAAAACAGCACAATTTAAAACCCACCCGGGGGGGGGGGATGTGCCCTCACTTCCCCTAACTAAATATACCAGCTCTGAGACTGCACTACAGTGGGGAGAAGGGCAAATCCCTGATGATGGCCCACTGTTTTTTTTCCCCTGGGGAAAAACTTTGCTGAAACGATCATTCGACAGAATACGATTTTACTTAATAGAGTTCAGCGAAGAGGTGTTCAGTAAGTAGTGCATTCGATAAACTGATAGGGACCTATGGTAGAGTAACATTATTATGGAAACTGATTATTGCATACTAGAGCTAGTCTAGTATATGCATAATAAAATCTGCCATATAAATGTGGTGTTTCAAGACAGAGCTGTCTGAATATACAAAAAAGCAGTATCTGAGCCACTGGAGATGTAAAACATGAGATGGTGATGACTATAATGAAGTACATTACTTTGAAACAGCGCATCGTTAAATCAAAAATATATATGTGAATTCATTTATAAGCCATAAAGGTTTATGAGCAAATAAGTAGACACACACACACACACACACACACACACACACACACACACACACACACGCACACATAGACATAGACACGCACACACACACACACACACACACACACACACGCACGCACACACACACCATCTTTAGAGATATAGATATAGATGAGGCAGCAAAGTTTCTGTCATAAAGCACGTCGAAGTCCTAGTACTACTACTATGATCTAGCTGCCTTGTGTACAAAATGACTTGAGCTATCATTTGTGTAACAGACTACCAGTCGACAAACTAGCCACACTCAGTCTTATGCAGATTGTTCTGTGTAACTTCAGTACAGCCCTCTATGTTGACTGCTTACCATAGATCCAAAGCACACTGGCACAAGCATACAATATACCAAGCATGGCAGCCATTAAACAGACATCTGTGCTCACTCGGGCACCCCCCCCCATGTTTCTTTGAGTCACAATTCACTGACAATTTAAATGGATGAAATAAGTCCATCAAAACTTCTTTTTGATGAAACTAATGAGCAAAGCATTTATCTGGCAGGACAGCAAGTCCCCTACATCGCTGTGACCCTCACCCTTATTTGTACATACTAATGCCATGGTCACTTAGTCAAAGAGAAAGACAATGAAAAGCTGAAACACTCAGAATCATTGCCACTCTGCAAACAGAATCTGCACAAGCAGTAATTTCCTGAGTAAAAACGATTAAACGGTATTAAATGGGAATAAAAATTAATGAGTTTAAACTTATCCACTTTTTACTTATCCAGGCTGGTGTTTTAAAATGGGTATTTTATAAAAATGTAGTTGTCACATGAAATGTTAACATATAAGATGTTAAGTGTATGAAATGGCACCGACTGGTGAACTCCTTGCTTGTTGCACTGACGTATAAACTCAAAGCGGGTTAAATGCAAGTTAAATTGAAGGAGAACCTTTGTTTACATAAATTGTGTGAAACACAGCCTCTAAGAGTGACAAGACTCGATCCCGTCTTCTCTCTAATTAGATCAACCACTGCCTCCCTACCCTCCTTCTGTCCTACTTTCACTGTTTTCCCTCTTGTCATCTATCTAAAACTACTTCTTGTAACAGTCCAAGTAGGCCCATCCTTTCTCACTTTCCTAATTACTTTACTTCTTAATTTTAAATGTTATGATACATTCATAGTTGCTCCCTTTCTAATATTTCCATAGTTTAGCTGTCTCTTCTTTTCATTATTTTAATTGTAGAAATCGCAGGTAATATGCCAGCGTCTTTTGCAATGTTAAATCTCTCTCTCTGCTGTATACAAGCCTGTGTCTATTTCTAATGAATGGTCAACGCTCTATATTCCCACGCAAGCTATGTACATGCTATCTTTCTAAGACATGCTTATGTAAACTAGCTTTTACTCTCATGTAGTTGCATTTGCTTAGATTTTGTATTCCTGTAATTGTATTTTATGTATGTGTTAAAACTGGTGTTAAATTATGGAGCTTTTCTCCCCGCCTGCACTAGAAAAGGGTTTTATAAAAATCAAACTCTCCCAGTAAAGAAAGATAAGTAAATAAGTAAAATAAGTAAAGTAAAACACACACACACACACACACACACACACACACACACACACACACACACACACAAAATATGGGAACATCACATTTTTTTTTCTTTTGCATTTTATCTTCCAACTTTTTCCAAACAGGCATTTTTTGGGAAACGTTTTGCAAAGTTATAATGCTGAGTCAACAGACTATTTGAACATCTTTACTTTTTAATTTTTTAAACTGGGGGTCTTTCTGTCGCTTGCATTTTCAAAGTAAAAAATACGAATGCATGACATATTTCTTTTGAAATAATTCTACAGAAAAAGTAGTTCTATCCCATAAAAGTAAGACAAATATTCAGAATGTGTGTTGGAAAAAAATGAAAGACATTCCCCAGTAACCACACAACTCCCAATGCAGCCAAGTCCGTTGCAGTCTGGAGAAATAACAGCCAGCAGTCACCTTCACAAATTAAAAAAATGCTCTTACTGGTGTACCAGCTCTGGTGTACCAGATATTTGATTACTCCTGAATGATTGCATTCTGCCCATTCTGGGGCTATAGTTAAATACATGTTTCAGACTTTGTTTTCTGAATATACCATTTTTGACAGACTGCACTTGTTGTCTGTTCATAAACCATTTGTTTAAATGTTTACCTAATGAAAGCATTTTGCAGTTGCTTTAACAGCATCATTCATTATGTGTG
Organism: Protopterus annectens; assembly: GCF_019279795.1. Taxonomy (NCBI): domain Eukaryota; kingdom Metazoa; phylum Chordata; order Ceratodontiformes; family Protopteridae; genus Protopterus; species Protopterus annectens. The sequence goes on from NC_056732.1 coordinate 1,437,680,151, forward strand.
TTGTAAGCATACAAAATTTAGTAAAGTGAATGGAGGATGTTGAAATTGATATGACAGAACTACTCACTGCTTAACTAGTCCATCAGTCCTAGCGATAGTGTAATAAATGAATAGGCATTGAAAACCAGTTTTTTTTCTATCTGTCCATTAACTGTGTTCATGTAGTTACTCCTACTAATTGGAGGAGTGACTATAACAATAAAAGTAGTATAACAACAAGCTAATACTGTCAGTTTCTTAACCTCCAGTATCAGTTGGTCTTCAGTGTTTATGCAAAGTATTAAAAGATGATGTTACATCAGCCAGAAAATGTGTAAATAACTGTGTTTTATTTCCCATAAATACATGCTGGCACTTAGCATTAGCTACAGCTCATGTACAAATTGCTTCAGAAGCTTAAGTTTCATTGTTTTTTTTGGCCTCATTTTGGAGAGACTGTCAGGAAGGGTAACTGGTGTTTGCATAGAGGATGTATATAATTTATCTAGTTTGCAGATTAAAAAATAACCCCCCTTGATTCATGATACCTTGAGCCAAGTTAAACTCATCTCTGTCTGTTATACTAAAAGTTATTTCGACTTTCTCTTAACCTGACAAGTTGGCTACGTAAGCTTGTATTTTCAGCTACCTACGCTGCCCTCCTACTCTTAACTTCTCTTGATTTTTTTCTGATTTTCTTAACTAATATATCTTTCAACGTTCCTTCTGTCTCCTTCCCTAACCTAAATGTACCACTGAAATTGACTGGGATAACAACTGTACAGCCAAGTCTATGACTTGTCTAGGACTAACATTTGGATTGTAAATTAGTATGACACTTGTATTTAGTGTGTGCATGTAGTTAATAGTATTGTATGTAGTTATTCAGACTTGTCTGCAATATGTTTCAGGTTAAATGTACAATTTGTTAAACATAGCTCTTGACTGTCCCTGATTTTGCAGAATGTGCCCAGTTTCCCTCATATTTTTGACCTGTGCCTTGTAAAATATTTGAATTTCAGGTAAATTACAGAGGACTACAATCAGTCAATAATGTGAAACATTAGAATTTCATACTTATTCTTCAAAAAAAAATGCATGTTAATGAGTAACTTTTGTTCTATTAACTTCCTAATTAAAGTAGATTAATATTTAAAAAGCTTCCCTGATTTATTTAAGAGGTCTTGCATGCCTTAGTTGGGCTTTCACAGTAAACAAATACAAATATATGAGTTATTCGTAAATGTACAGCTATCACTTTTGGCTTTGTATTTCAGTCTTGAGCTAAGAGGTTGAGAGGAATATTCACTTCAAAATGCTTTACATACTTACTTTAATATTATTGCAAAGGTTTATTCCATGCTATGTTTCTTAAAGTATCGATAACTGTGGTATTAGTTAAAATGTGTCAGAAGACTACATCACTTATGTTGACAGGTTCATACATGGTTACCAAACAAGCTGGCAAGTAAAGAAAAAGAACAGAAGAATGAATAAGTTTTTTCTTTCTTCTTTCCAATGACTGCTAATTTATTTTATTTATTTTATTTATTTTACATTTGTTTACCGGGTTAGTCCAACTGGATACATATCCATTTTCAGCAGAGGCTCGGGGAGAAAAGCTCCACAGTAAAAAAACAAGACATTGACTTACATACAGATAAATTCTTGATAACATAGTAGGAAGAGACACAAGTTAAACATAGCCATAAATGAAGTATTCAAGTGATATGTAGGTAAGTGAATTAGGGATACAGTAGACAATATTGAGGATTAAAATTATAAGCTCAGAGGAGAAGGATGAAGTTTTTATCCCACAAATCGCTCCTAGTAATTATGAGGTGAAGGCAGTCCAAGAGGAACTAGAAATCTTATAAACGTACACAGATAAAGGCTAAATGAATGATTGTAGGGATCTAGTGGAAAAAGAGAAGAGAGAGAGGCCATTAGGAAATGGCATGAGGGTGATAGGGGACTTTTAGGACTAGTCCGGTTTAGTACAAGGACATAGCCAATGAGCTTTAAAGAATAATGTAAGATTAATTTTGAACTGGCTGAGAGAGGTAGTTAGTCTTAGGTTATTAGGAAGGGAATTCCATAGCTTTCCAATGGAATTGGCATAAAGAGCATCACCACCTAAGTTATTAGATTTCGTAGTTTGTACCAGGACACTATTTGAAGATCGGAGGCAGCTGAGATTGGTGTAGGGGGTTAAAAGTTTGCTCAGTGAGGGGGTTTTATATGGTTCCTTAATTATTTTAAATGCTTCAGTAAGTTGGTTAAGTTTGAGAAGATTGGGGAGTTCTAACCAGTCAAGTTTCTTTAGGTTAAGGCAGTGATGAGTACGGTACAGTTCTCCTGTTACGAATTTGGCAATATGGTTATAAGCAACAGAGAGTTTGTTAAGCTCAGTTTTATTGAGGAAGGAAAGTACCGGAGAGGCATACAGTAGGGTGGAGAGAAGGTGTGTACGTGCAATGGTTAGTTTGGTATTAGGAGTTAGAAACTTCTTAATTCTGTACATGGAACCAAGTTTCTTGTTTACTGTCTTTATAGTTTGACTGATGTGCAAGTCAAACTTGAGCTTGTGATCAATAGTGACACCTAGTAGTTTGGTGTTGGTGACAGGCTCTATGATGGTGCCGTTAGTGGACTGAACGTGGAAGGTCGTATTATTAATAAGTGGAGGGTGTTGCCCTAATGAAGTGGCTGAGGTGGGGAAAATTAGTAGTAACTTAGTTTTTATTGGATTCAGGATAAATTTCCGTTCTGTGAACCATTTTTCAACTGCAGCAAAGCAGTGTTGGGTAACTACCTAGAGATTATGGAGAGAAACATCAGAGCAGATCAGTGTGGAGTCATCTGCATATTGAATGCAGGTGGCTTTGGAGATGGAGATCATTTATGAATACAGAGAAAAGAAGGGGACCAAGTATAGAGCCTTGGGGAACACCTATGGTGTTAGGTAGCAAGTGAGATACCTTGCTTTGCCACTGGACTGCTTGTTGTCTACCAGAAAGGTAAGCATTGAACCAGCTTAGGGCTAAGTTGTCAAGGTGAAGGGTTTCAAGGGTGTGTAGCAACAGTTGGTGATTGACCACGTCAAAGGCTTTTGACAAATCCAGAAAGAGAGCAGAAGTAATTAATTTGTTATTACGGTTGCAGTTGACTGAGTTAACAAAGGAGAGGAGGGCGGTGGTTGTACTGTGATGGGGGTGAAAGCCATGTTGAGTTTTGGACAAAAGATTATTTAGGGTGAGATAGTGTAGGAGTTGCTTGTGAACACACCTTTCCATTATTTTTGCTATTGGGGACAATATTGCTATAGGTCTGTAGTTTGAGGTTTCCGTGGAGGAGCCACCCTTGTGAAGTGGGATGACGTATGATATTTTCCAAAGAGAGGGGATTGTAGCCTCTGTTATAGTTCTGTTAATCAAGATTGAGATAGGGTAGGCTATAACATCTGATGCTATTTGTAAGTATTCAGCTGGGAGACGATCGGTCGATAGGCTGGATGGTTTAAGTTTCTTCAGTAGGGTTCTAATGTAGGAGGTGGATATTGGTTGAAGGTTAGAGGCGGGTAGAGATTTACCAATAGCATTGGTTATGGAGGAGGAAGAAGAAGGTAACTGACTGGCTGGGGACTGGATGGTCTCAGTGAAAAAAGAGTTAAATGTATTAGCTACTTCTTCAGGATCTTTACCAGTAAGTTTCGCGGGGGTAGGGGTAGAAGATTTCCCAGAATGAAGGAGGTTATTAAAACCTGCCCAAAACTTCTTTGGGTTATTCTGGTGTTTGTCCTGGAGGTGACAGTAATAGTTCTTTTTATCCTGGGTGATATCTGATTTTGTAGATTTCTAAGCTGCTGAAATTTAATGCGATCTAGGGGTGCTTTCGTGGTTCACCACTTGTCCCATGCCTGGTCTCTAAGCTTAATTTTTGATTTAGTTTCTTTGCTTAGCCAAGGTGCTATGCGGACCTTTGATCTAATAAGACGGTTAGGTGCATGAGAGTCCAGTATCTTTAGGAATGTGTCATTGAAGTAACCCACACTCTCATCTAGGGGAAGTGTTTTTAACATGGACCAGTTGCAGGATTTGAGTTCTGCTAGGAATTGTACTGGGAGAAATTTCTTCTTATTTCTAACAAGTCTATATATGGGAGGGTTTGTGAACATCAATTTATGTTTCATAATGAAAGTGACAAGGTGGTCACTAAGATCATTGGGGAGGGTCCCAGTGGTATAATTATGAGTATCTTTATTGGTAAGAATCCAGTCGATGGTGCTTTCTTTTTGATTAGTATTTCCAATTTTTGTGGGAGATGTAATGTTTTGGGAGTAGCCATGTAGGTTGATGGGCAGGGGATTCATCTGGTCAGAGAACTGGGACCAGTCAATGTTGAAGTCGCCCAGTATGATGGTTTCTTGAGGGTAGTTCGTGGCTAACCAACTTAGGGTTAGTTCCAAGGTTTCTAAGTTTTTCCCGGGTGGGATGTAAACTACAATAAGATTGGTACTTTTATGGTTGTTTAGGCATATTTTTAGGGCAATTAGTTCCATATTAGAGACCTTGGGAGGTTGTAATGGATTCAAAATGATATTCAATGTGTTTCTAAACATTACAGCTATTCCACCACCCTTTTTTTTTATCCGATCAACCCTTAGTATATTATACCCAGGTGGGAGAATCTCTTCATCCTTTGTGGATGGTTTAAGCCATGTTTCAGATAGACACATGATGTCTGGGAGATGCGTGGCTAATATAGCATGTAGATTATGAACCTTGTTATTTATACTTCTTAGATTAAGATGGAAGATGAGGAGAGAGCTGGAAGATCTTGAAGCTAATTTTGGGGTGGCAGAGTCTAGGTTAGTGGTTGGGCCTGGGTTGGGGTGTATATCCCCATCTTTGGCAATACATTTTTTCAGATGGACTATGAGTCTAAGTAGTTTGCATAGTATCTTTCGACCAGATTTAGTAGTGGTTACTTTGGGGTATCGTTGAGTTAGATACACATTTTTAAAGTATGATGTTGTAGTGGGGTAGTTGGAAGAAGAAATCAGATAAGAGGGAAGATTTGTGTAATTGCAGGTGTGACCATTGGGGAAATGAATACCCAATAGAGTTTGGTTTTCATACCTCGTATGGTTTCATACCATAATTTCAAATAAGTGTTTCCTACACAGGTTAGCCTAATGCATTTCTTTTTATTAAAAAAAAAAAAAAAAAAAAAAAATATATATATATATATATATATATATATATATATATATATATATACACACATATGTATATATATATATAAAATATAAATAGTGCCTGCTCATTGGATCTGGTGTTTGCAGAGCCACTAAAATACAATTTCTTTTAAAAAAGGCTCTGTGTGCCTAGTTGGGAAATAAGCACTTCCAGCATTGAGAGGTGTCACTTAAGCTGTACCAGTTATTTGACTTGTCTGCCTATATTGCTCAGTAGCACTAAACCTACTGGGACAAGATGCACAGCAGGAGAATGTATGTGTGTATGTGTGCGTGTATGTGTGTGTGTGTGTGTGTGTGTGTGTGTGTGTGTGTGTATCTATATATATATATATATATATATATATATATATATATATACATATGTCTACTTCTAATTCCTGATGCCCATATGATCAAGGGTTAAAAGTCTGAGATGAAAATAACAATACTGAAGAAATCGGAATGTCAGCTTTTTCCCAGGGTAAGTAAACAGCTGCCCAAATGTAAACAAAACTCATGCCAAGGTAAGTAAAACCCACCTAGGTGGGGGGCTACACCCCCAGACACCCCCTAACTATATGTGCCAACTCTGGGATCGCACTACAGTGGAGAAAAGAGCATGTTGGACATGTTTTTACTTACCGTGGGAAAAAGTCGATGTTTCGTTATTTTCGTTTTGGACTTTTAACCTTTGATCATATGGGCATCGAGATTTAGAAGTAAGCCCATATATATATATATATATATATATATATATATATATATATATATATATATATATATATGTGTGTGTGTGTGTGTGTCTGCATATGATTACATTATGTATGATCGAATTTACCTCGTGACCTGCTGCATCACCTTAGTAACGTGTGATAACAAAACCATAACCATGCACCCAACCCTAACCCTACACCTCACCTTTAAAAAACTTTTTCTAATACTACCACTTCAGAGCCAAACTCAGACACACAGATACACACCAACGCACACTACCAGTATTACATCTGTACACTTACCTCACCCCTGTCTAATGTGCGCATGCATGCACGCACCCACACACACACACACACACACACACACACACACACACTAAAGCTATGGCCTTACTTAACTGCCACCCTAACTCTAACACCCCAACATACTCACAAACACTCAAAGCCTTTCCCAGACCCCATTTACCTGTCGACAAAATGTATGTTCAAGATTTTGCTTGTTTGGCAATCTCTGCCACACCTTGCCTTTATCAAACAAATATAAATTTCATAAAATGCAGGAGCCGCATATATATATGTATATGTGTGTGTGTGTGTGTGTGTGTGTGTGTGTGTGTGTGTGTGTATATATATATATATATATATATATATATATATCTATATCTATATATATCTATATATATATATATATATATATATATATATATGTATATATATATATATATATATATATATATATATATATATATATATATGTGGATTCACTTCGGAATCTCAAAATTCCGAAACATCAAATGTCATATGATCAAGACCATATGATCGAAATTTTGAAACAACCCCCAAAAAAAAACAACTATTTAATCGTTTCTGTAGGGGGGCAAGCCCCCATGCACCCCCACTACTTAAATATACCAACTCCGAGATCACACTACAGCGAGGAAAAGTGAAATCTCCTGTTCCGTGCTGTATGCGGATCTTCATTAAGAATTTCAGAATTCTGAAACTTCGATCATATGGTCTCGACCATATGAATTTCAAGGTGTCAGGATTTCGAGATTCTCAAGGGAGCCTATATATATATATATATATATATATATATATATATATATATATATATGTGCATACATTCACACACAAACACACACACTCCTACATGTATATATATAAATATGAATCCTATCATTTGACTGAGATTTCAGAAACTCGAAATTCATATGGTTGAGACCATATGACTGAGTGTTTGAAAAATCAAAGCTTTTGAATGGAGATTGCAGCACAATGAGGATCGTGAAATTTACCCTTTTCTTCACTTTAGTGTGATCTTGAAGTTGATATATATAATTTGCAGGGGGTGTGAGGGGCACATGCACAGACACACACACACTCGCATGCATATTCTAATGGCCCTATCATATTGGTCACTTCTGTCAAGTAGTTAAATAGCTCTAGATTGGGTAGCACAGAGGGTGGAGGAGGCTTTAGCCTTCATGTAGAATGGTTTATTTGTGTTACTGGTAGTGGTCAGTGAATAACATTTTTGATCATTGCGTATTGCCAACATATCATTTAGTGAATCACATTCAAATTTTTGCATGAAACAGAGAAATACTAAAGCTGAAGAAATCTGGAGAGTATTAAAATCTGGTACTAGGTGCTAAAAGTGTTCATTTGCAGATAACTAGCTGGCAGTAGGTGGACTGTCTCAGAGCAATGATTGTCTGGCTGTGAGTAACCACCGTAAGAATAGATGTTTTTTTATGAATGTAGATTAATCCTAACAAATGTTTGATCCCTAATTAGCAGGGATGGATTAGATCTAATGACTGAACTTGGCTTAAAATTTTGCTCACTGGCCTAGCTATGTTCATTTCTCATTCCCAACTCTTACATTCCACATTTTTGGGGTAAGAAAAGAGGTTCTCTGAGACAGAGACTGAAGATATGTTGTGTAAAATCTATATCTTCAGGTTCTGTTTTCCTTAGACATAAACCTATATCTGAGACGTTAATAAGCAGAATGGTTACTTTATTTTATTTATTTTATTTTACATTTGTTGACCGGGTTTGTCCGACTGAGCTTGAAAGAGCCCTTTTTCAGTGGAGGCCCAGGGAGAAAAGCTCCATATATTGCACAATTGCCATATGACAAAAGCAATTAAAAAGCAAGAGATAATACATAATTCATACAATACACAAACTAAATTTTAGTAATATTTCTTATGAGAAATAGATGTATTAGCTTAGGAAGTTACTTAATGCATTGGAGCTCATACTGAAAGTTGCATTTAGGCAGGACATGCACTACTGAATGTTACTCAAAGGTGTTAACAGATTGGGTTAAGAAGATAATTGAGGGATTAGTTAAGGAAAGGATAGAGTGTGCTTGTGGTAAGCAGGAGGTTGATTGTCATTTGGATGGGAGAAATGTTCAGGGCGGTGAAGTACAGTGGCAAGTCCAGTGAGATTTAAGATAGTAAGAGAAAGACAAAAACACACGTACCAGATGAACAGTTCAGTCTTCACCTCAGAACCAATAGTATGTATAAAAAGTTGAACTGCCACAGTAGAAGGAAAATTCTTTATTGCAAGGCAAAGTGAGCGCTTTTACGACCTTCCAGGTCGCTTCATCAGACTTAATAAAACATCCCATGCCTTCCTTGATATATATACTTTCAAAGTGACAATCAGTTAAGACAAACAATTAAATGTTTATATCAGACTCAATTAATTAAAAAAAAGGTAGAAAAATACATAAATAGACATAAAGCTGTTAAAAACAGCATGCAAGTTCAAATCTGAATGCCTATAGAACCATGTAGAAGGCAATTAGTGCTTTAAGGCTCTTGCATTTAAAAATGGTTTCAAAGAAACAGTTTCATTAATGCCTGGGGGTTTGTCTGCATTTAGTTCCATTTTTGCTCAGCCTCTTCTGTTCTATTTCTAATGTCACCCCCTCTGATGTTTTCTTCCAGAACTTTTAAAACTAAAAATTTAAAAACATGGTGCATCCCTTCAACTTCTACATGTTTAGCTAGGGCACTACTCTCCTTTTTGTTTGCTATGTCCCTCATATGTTCTAGAATGTGTTCTTTGAGCATTCTATTAGTCTTGCCCACATAAATAGCTTTACAATATTGGAAAAAACTAAGATAGACTATATTTCTAGTCCTGCAGTCTGAATAGAAATTAAATTAAATTCTAAACTTTTGCTATGGATGTACAAAAGTCCTACATGAAAAATGTACTTACAAGCTCTGCAGTTCCTGCACATATATGTCCCTATCCTATCTGATGCGTTCAGGGACCTATGTGTTTGGGTTTTATAACATACCTGCCTTTTAAGTGATTTTTGTTTGTAAATGATAAGTGATGTTCAGAGTCTATGACGCCTTCATGTTCTTTAGTGGCTAACAATATGTTCCAGTTCTTCCTAAATATATCACAAAATTGACCGACATCACTTGCATATGTAATGGGGAACCTGAGTTTCTCATCCCTGGAGTCAGTTTCAGGGTTATCTCTTGTAGTTTGTTCTGAGAAGTAAGGTCTTCCCTTCCCTTGACGTTCTTGATATACTCCTTCTATGGTGGTGTCTATTTCTGTCTGGTTATATCCTCTATCAGGTAGTTCTCCTCAACACTTCCATGGACCTCTCCAACTCATCATTGTTACTATGTAATCTTAAGGCTCTCAGGAACTGCCCTTTCATAACGTTTTTGCTAACATGTCTTGGATGCATGTTGTTTTTATGTGATATGGAATTCTTTCTACTTGGTTTTCTATACAGGCTAGTAGCCATCTGCCCCAAAAAGGACAGATGACTGATAATGTGAATATTTTTAAAAAAACAGTACTTTTGTACCTAAATTACATCCTATGGTAGAAGTCTATGTGTTAGTATGTGAGAAGCAAATAAGGGAAGCACTTAATTCAGATAGAAGAGCTGTCTATTATAACTTGAGTAAAGAAGAATCTGATGCTCTGTATGACCTGAGGGAAATGCATTCAGTGGAAATTAGACCTGCAGATAAAGGAGGGGGAATTGTGTGATTATGGATAGGGAATTTTGCATCCAGCAAATGATGAAACTACTGAATGCCCATGAAACCTATACCTGTATCTCAGTAAATATAGTTAAATGTGTTATAGACAGGATTGCTGTTTTGTTGTTTGACTTGCTGACTACAAATTTGATAACAGAGGATTTATTTAAGTATTTTAATGTAGAATCTCCCACCATTCCAGTTATATATGGCCTTCTCAAGGTACATAAAGATATTATATGTCCACCTATGAGATCCATAGTGCCTAGTAGAGGCTGGGCAACAGAAGCCATGTCACTATATGTAGAGAATAATCTTCATCCAGTCCTTGAAAAATGTGAAACAGTACTGAAAGACACAAAATCTTTTCTGTAAACATTGTATGGAAAGACAATTTTGATTATCTACTTGTAACCTTAGATATTACATCACTTTTCACAGTGATTCCAAATCAGTGGGGAATAGAGAACATTAGGAGCTTGCTATGTTCTAAATGTGATTTCTCTAATAATAATGTGAATCTGTTATACAGTCTGCTTGAAATAATTTTGGACAATAATGTTTTTGTCTTTAAAGATGATTTTTACCTACAAAAGGTTGGCGTGGCTATGGGCACAGCTTGTGCAAACAGCTATGCCAACTTAACTTTAGTCCAATGGGAAGAAACATCTCTACTACAAGGAAATGAATTTAGCAAATATGTTCTGTGGTATGCACGTTTTGTGTATGGCATGTTTTTTTCTATGGGAAACTCAGTAGAGATGCTGGGTAGATTCTTAGAGTACCTAGACACAATGACACCATTTTTAAAATTTACCTGTAAGTACTCAAATGAACAGATAGAATACCTTGATGTCCTAGTGAAAAAAAATCAGAAATGGGGCAGATAACTACTAGCCTGTATAGAAAACCAAGTAGAAAGAATTGCATATTACATAAAAACAGCATGCATCCAAGACATGTTAGCAAAAATGTCATGAAAGGACAGTTCCTGACAGCCTCAAGATTACATAGTAACAATGATGAGTTGGAGAGGTCCATGGAAGTGTTAAGAGGAGAACTACTTGATAGAGGATATAACCAGACATAAATAGACACCACCATAGAAGGAGTATATCAAGAATATCAAGGAAATGGTAGACCTTACTTCTCAGAACAAACTATAAGAGATAACCCTGAAACTGACTCCAGGGATGAGAAACTCAGGTTCCCCATTACATATGCAAGTGATGTCGGTCAATTTTGTGATATATTTAGGAAGAACTGGAACATATTGTTAGCCACTAAAGAACATGAAGGCATCATAGACTCTGGACCTCAATTATCATTTATAAACAAAAATCACTTAAAAGGCAGGTATGTTATAAAACACAAACACATAGGTCCCTGAACGCATCAGATAGGATAGGGACATGTATGTCCAGGAACTGCAGAGCTTGTAAGTACATTTTCTCATATAACACTTTTGTACATCCACAGCAAAAGTTTAGAATTGAATTTAATTTCTATTCAGACTGCAGGACTAGAAATATAGTCTTAGTTTTTTCCAATATTGTAAAGCTATTTATGTGGGCAAGACTAATAGAATGCTCAAAGAACACATTCTAGAACATCTGAGGGACATAGCAAACAAAAAAGAGAGTATTGCCCTAGCTAAACATGTAGAAGCTGAAGGGATGAACCATGTTTTTAAATTTTTAGTTTTAGAAGTTCTGGAAGAACACATCAGAGAGGGTGACATTAGAAATAGAATAGAAGAGGCTGAGCAAAAATGGATTCTGCAACTAAATGCAGACAAACCCCCAGGCATTAATGAAACAGTTTATTTGAAACCATTTTTAAAAGCAGGAGCCTTAAAGCACTAATTCCCTTCTACATGGTTCTATAGGCATTCACATTTGAACTTGCATACTGGTTTTAACAGTTTTATGTCTATTTATGTTTTTTGTACTATTTTTAAATTAATTGAGTCTGATACAAATATTTAATTGTTTGTCTTAACTGATTGGTCACTTTGAAAGTATATATATCAAGGAAGGCATGGGATGCTTTTTTAAGTCTGATGAAGTGACCTGGAAGGTTGTGAAAGTGCTCACTTTGTCCTTGCAATAAAGAATTTTCCTTCTACTGTGGCAGTTCGACTTTTTATACATACATTTAAGATACTGTCTGGTGGCTGACCTAAATTGTTTAGGATATGTGAGGGTCCTGATTTCAAGTAGGAGTTTATTCCAAGGAATGGAAGGATGGTAGCTATATATGTTGCACCCAGATTTGGTCTTGGGTTTATAGATATGAAGTAGGTCTTGGGTAGAGCTTTGGAGAGGTCTAGAATGAGAATAGTGGGAGATGAGGGAGGATAGAGCTGGGCAATAGGAAGGCTAGAACAGGATAGATTGGATGATCTGGAGCTGAGAAAGGAGAAGTAGGTGGAGTAGTTCAAGCCAGTTTAGGTGTTTTAGAGAGAGGCAGTGATGGGATTTGTAGGTTTGTTGGGCAGTGAATCTTTCTACCTTGTTGTAAGTAGACTGTAGTTTTGTTAGTAGAGAGGAGTTGAGATTAAGGAGAATTTCGGAGCTATACATTAGGCTGGGTAGGAGGTAAGCATGAGAGAGAGTAATCTTGGTTTTAGTGGTGAGAAACTTTTTGTTTCTGTACAGGAGCCCTAATTTCTGGTGGGTTTTTCTGATACAATTATTTACAGGTAGGTCAAATTTAAGTTGGTTGTCGATGGCAACACTAAGGAATTTTGTGCTGGATTCCACTTCAGTGACAGTGTTATTGAGAGACAAAATGGAGAAGGTGGATTTAATATGGCAAAATTTTGGGGGAGAAAGAGTAACAGTTTAGTTTTTTTAGGGTTACGGATAAGCTGGTTATTGGAAAGCCAGGTTTCAACTGAGTTAAAGGATGTCTGGGTAGCTGATAAGCATTCGGAAGGAGAGTTGGCAATGGTGATGACTGTAGAGTCATCAGCATACCGAACTAGGGAAGACAGAGGGCAGGAAGTATACAGTAGATTAGTAAAGATATTGAAAAGTAGTGGCCAAGAATAGATCCTTGGGGAACACGCATTTTTACCAGGAGAGGAGGGGATAGTGCAGAGTGCCATCGCACTGATTCCAGCCTGTCAGCGAGGTAGCTGGAGAGCCATGCAACAGTATCAGAGGAGAAGTTAAGGTTAGACAGTTTATCCAGCAGAAAGGAGTGAGAGACAGTGTCAAAAGCCTTTGAGAGGTCTAAGAATAGGCAAGAGATAAGTTTGTGGTCATCTCTGGCTAGATAAATTGTGTTAAGGAAGGATAATAGGGCTGTGGTGGTGCTATGCTTAGGTTGGAAGCCATGCTGAGTGGGTGTGAGCAGATTTTCCTGTATTAGATATTGCTTGACTTGTTTGTGCATACATTTTTCCAAGACTTCAGAGAGAGGGGAGAGGATAGCAATAGGTCTGAAATTAGTGATATCTGAGGAGTTACCTCCTTTGTGAATAGGTAGTGTATAGGATTGTTTCCAGACAGAAGGAACTTTTGACATAGAGATGGAGCGATTGATTAGGATAGATACAGGGAGAACAAGAGAGTCAGCTGCTATCTGAAGGAATTATGAGGGGATGTTATCAGCTGATACTGAGCATGGTTTTAGCTTCGAGAGTAAAGTTTTGATATACCTGGTAGATACAGGTTTAAAGGAAAATGTATGTGCAGAGTTAGTAGTTAGAGCAGGTTCAATGGAGTTTGAAGGGTTAGTATTACAGGAGTTAGGATTAGGGTTAAACAGCTTAGATATGGATTCAATAAAATAGGTATTAAAGGTGTTGGCTGTTACTTCAGCTGTCCTATCTGGGCATGAATTGGGAGAACTAGGATTACTGGATGTAGTACTTCGTTTATAGCATTCCAGAAGTTTTTGGGATCTGATTTTAATGCTATTGGCAGGTTGTAATAGAAGTCTTTTTTTGTCTTTATTAATGAGTTTTTTGTCTGATTTCTGAGTTCTTTATATCTTTGCAGGTTTGCAGAGAGCTTGGTTTGTGCCCATTTCTATAAAGAACAGTCTCTAGTTTTCATTAGGGTGCGAGTAGTTTTTGATAATTATGGAGATATGTTAGATGTTATACGTACTTTGCCAAGATGAGCTAGTGAGTTTAGGATGCTAAGCAAGGTAGAGTTGAAAGCTTGGACTGCTTCATCAAGTGGGAGTTTGGTGAGGAATTTCCAGTTAACTCTAGAGAGAAGGGTTTTAAAACTTTCTGACCGGAAGTTAGATAGTTTGCAACAGGTAATTTATCTGTGTGGTTTAGAGAAATGGGGGAGTATATTTAAGCACTTTTATTAGGGAGTGAACACTCAGGGTGTTTGGTAGTCTTTCTGGGTTATGGTATTTGGAGGGAATAGAAACTACTACCCAGTCTGAAACGGTGCTAGGTGTGTGTGACTTATTAGTATGGGTTGGTTGAGAGATTAGTTGTGTAAAGCCATATAAATTAATGTAATGCGGAGAGTTAGGATTACCAAGAGTTAACCAGTTTATATTTACATCCCCAAGGAGGACGGTTTCATTGGGAATATGATGAGAAAAGTATGAAAGAATGTTTTTCAGCAGAGGAATGTTGTCCCCTGGTGGAATGTAGATGGCTGCTGCTGTGACAGTGGTGTAGTTGCTGAGTTTAAGGCTAGCTGTCAGTAGTTCTGCAGGTGGAAATAATAGGATTGGTTGCATGGGACTTGAGACAGTGAGGATGTTGGAGTAGACAATGGCAGCTCCACCTCCTTTTTTGTTTTGGTGATCTAGGCAAAATATATTATATCAGGGGGGGACTCTCTTTGTCTAGGTTTTGGGGTTTTAGCCAAGTATCTGTTAGGGAGATGACATCTGGGGTGTGATTGAATATCCATGCATGAAGTTGGCTTACTTTGTTCAGAATACTTCAGATATTGATTGAGTAAAAGGAGATATGTTTGTTTGGAATGGATGAGTGACCTGGGTTTGTGGATGTACCGAAAATTGTAATGGAGCTGGGGACAGGTCCTGGGTTAGGATGTATGCCTCCTGATAGAAGCAGGGTTTCAGGATGGTAGTAGGGTTTTAGTTTACAGGAATGTAATTATAAACAATTGTGAAACCACACAATCTCATAATCTACAGACATGCACAAGCACTGTGGATTTTATACCTTTCTCAGTAAGAGTACAACCCGAAGAGTGATATCCTCTGGGTATTAATGCCAAAGGCAATGTACTTGTTTTCTTTCTTTTCTTGCAAATGCAGTGAATATGTTGTTTGCAATTTCCTGTTTGGCCTTGCATGCATCCTGTATAATTAAATTTATTAAGTCAATTTTCATAGCCATTTAAGTCTCAATAGGCAGGGAATTTTCATCTTTAAATAGCAACCCTGTAGTATACAAAGGAAAACAGACAGTAAATGTTGCAGTTTTGATTCATTTTCTGGATATCTTTGCAACTTTCCTCATTGCCTGCACATCTAGTCAATGGGTGTGTCCCTGGATCCTGCTTTCACTCCTTACCTTACACCTAGAGTTGATAAATGTGATAACTAGCAATTTCGTTGAGCTATATTTTAATTTTAGATACATTGATGTATGTTTATGCATGATAAAAGGAATAAAATGATACACTGTTGCTGTATCAAGGAACATTTTCCAATTCTGGTTAAACAGAAAAAAATGAAGCTATGATACATGTTTTGGCACATATTATGCTTTGCTTGCATTTAAATAAAAATACATTGAAGTGGATTATGGAAAACAAATAAACAACATTGGACCTTTGTGAATAAGAGAACCTCATATGTAGCAGTGAAACTGGGACACATATGGAGGATGTTATTTATGAGAAAGTATCTGGTGGTTCAGTAACCAATGTAGATCAGTCTTTTTAAGCCCAAGTAATTGGAACAGATTATGGAATCACAGACTGTACTGTGAAAGGTGGGGGAAGCTTCAATGCCAGGCAGAAATGGGAGGGATTAACTCGTCATGATCCTGGCTATGGCAATTGGCTCTTGGAATATGGAATGTCATTTCACTACTGAGGGACCTAAAGCTTGTGCTTGAGGCTGAAAATGCCAGCAACATATAGCTGGACTTAAACTACATCTAGACTTTTCAATATGAGGTGTAGGGCTATGATTGTCTTCTACTCAGGTCTTGCCTCAGGAAAGGCTCTGGTGACTGTGGGTTTGCTCACGTGTCCAAATGGGTGCTGTATAGCTAGCAATTGTGCCAGTAGATAAGATAGTTTTTTTGGTGTGGTTGAAAGTGGCAGAATGAGAAACTGTGTTGTTTGTGTACATCCACCTCATGGATATGCAGACTATTCTGCCTTCTTGGAAACCATGGCAATGCTTCTTGAAACGGTTCCAATCAATGATTCTATAGTTCTTCTGGGAAACTGTAATGCTTATATCGAGAATTCTAGAGATAGATAGACAGGCATCATTGGGAGGAATGGTTTGTCTGCTCTGAATAACAAAGTAAGTTATGAATGGACTTCAGTGCTATTCATTGATTCAGTGTACCTTGTACCACACTTTGCAGAAAAGATCAATAAATAAGTTTCTGCTCATTTCATTGGTTCTGTGACCACATGTTGAGGACATGAGTCCAGGGTGAGATAGCCGTTAATTGAGTCAGATGGCCAGGGTGGCAGCTGACAGATCTGATAAGTCTATTTGTGTAGTGATGACATGCCTGTAACACATGCAGACACTTTTGTGTGGGATGAATTCATCTCTGACCTTCAAAACAGCTCCTGTCATACACCGGGGAAATCTGGGATGTGGGGTTTGAATAAACCCTGTTCAAAATGTCAGTAGCTGATGTGGCAGTAAGGTGCAATGACTACAAAAAGTGGTCAGTGCTTGTCATGTCACTAACATGAATGCCAGTGGACACCTGTGGTGAAAGAAGCAGTTGAGTTATACAGGCCTTCTTTGCAGTGCTAATGGTTAGGTCTCAAGATCTGACTGACATGTATTAAGTGGACAAGAATACAGGAGCTGTAACAATTCACAAAGCAAAGGCTCTGGTATAGGAGTTTAGTGAAGCTGGGAAGAATGACTTTTGCATGGCTTCAAGGAGTTTCTGATAAATCATTTTGTGAACCAAAAGGAAAGGGTGAAACACTGTCTGGGTTTTACTGCAGACACTCCATTGTGAGGTGGAAGGAATAGTTTCAGGAACTTTTGAGCCTGGACTACTTGCCCTTCTCTGAGGGGCAGTGCACATAATGACTGGTGGGACTGGGCCCATTTCTGTAGATTACGTCAATAAGGCAGTTAAACAGCTGCATGGTTGCAATGTGATGAGTTCAAAAAGGAAGTACTGAAGCTACTTGATTTGTAGTAGGAGTAATGCACCTTTTTATTGTTGCAAGCATAGCGGATACATACCTCTGGAATGACATACATTTTCTGGCATCATTTTCAAAAAGAAGGTTGACTGGTTGTGGTTGAGTTATACAGAAATCATGCTTCTCTTAACCGTTGCATAAGACAATGCCAGGGTGCTGCAAAGGACTTCATCTGATAGCTGAACATCTTATACATGCTGAGTTGCTGACCAATGCAGATTCTTTCTTGGGTATAGCCAAAATATCAATCCTGTGCCCTTGTACAGATACTAGAAAGGTTAAGAGAGCTCATCAGTGCAGCATTCATGTATTTTCTGGACCTGGAGATGCGATATGACTAATTCTAGGCTGTGAGTTGTAGTATCTGTGGTACACAGTTTGGTTTCCTTGGATCTCATTTTCCTACTATGTGACCTTGAACAAGTAGCTTAACCAGACATTACTTCCAGGTAAACCCTGAAAAGGCACTGTGTGTCCATTGGGTCTACCTGGTTAACAAATGGATATTATTATTATTATTATTATTAGTATTATTATTATTATTATTATTATTAGTAGTAGTAGTAGTAGTATATTTTTCATAATGAACCCAGGGCTGCTAATGAGTGTTATTCATTCACTGGGTTTTCTGAGTGAGAGTTCTATCCTCATTCTTAGCATGCAGTTGAATACATTCAAAGATGGACAAAGGACATCATCAACATGCATTTTGTCTTTCTTCCTGTCTGTGATGTTCTTGGATAAGACTCCAAAGCACATTTGAAGCTTGGAAAGTATAAATCTGAGGGATATGAAGGCAACATTGCTATTGCTTGTATATGATGCCAACTGGATGAGGGGGATCTATGGGGTCTCCGAAGCTGCCAGGTAACAGGAAAAGAGGAAGGCCTAAAATAAGGTTTATGGATGTGGTGAGAGAGGACATGCAGGTGGTTGGTGTGACAGAGCAAGATGCAGAGGACAGGAAGAAATGGAAACAGTTGATCTGCTGTGGTGACCCCTAATGGGAGCAGCCGAAAGAAGAAGAAGAAGCCTTAAGTGACTGTCATCGCCACTCTGTAATGGCGTGTGTCAGTTCTGTGTGTGAAGAAGCTGGGATGAAAGTTAGCATCTCTAAATCAGAGATAATGGTTCTTAATCTCTCCCCAAAAAGAGCAGATTGTTCTTAGATGGTGAGAGGGAACAGCTAGTCACAGCAGGAGAATGTATGTTATACTAGAATGCAGTGGTAAAACCTGAGCTCATTCCCAAGACAAAGCTTGCCATTTACTGGTTGTTGGTGCCCTATCTTCACCTATAGTCATGAACTTTGAGTAGTAAAAGAAAGGAGATCATAGACAAAAGTAGTAGAAGTGAGGTACCTGTGCAGGGTTACTGAATGCAGTCTTGTGTTAGAGTGAAGAGTTCAACAATCATTGAGGGTCTCATAATACAGCTACTGCTTCTCTAGGTTAAAATGAGTGAACTGAGCTGACTAGGTACCTAATGATGACCTGTCTATGTGTCTTCCATGGTATTGCTCTGAGGAAGGATACCTCAATGCAGACAGAAGATGCACTGAAATGATTATATTTCTCAGTTTTCCTAAAATGCCTGGCGATCAGTTAGGACAAGATAGATGTTGCTGGGCATACAGAAATGTATCCTGCCCTGCACAGCTTACTGCCACTTTACTCCTCACCAGGACAAGAACTTCAGCAAATGAATGTATGGATGAAAAGTGTTCTGTACATATCTTTTATATAGTTTAAAGTTGTAACTTACATTTTGTAAAATATGCTAATTTACCCTCTTATAATATCAGTAAGGTTTCACATTGCTGAGATACTATTCTCTCCTTTTTTATATAAATCAAAAAAAGATAATTTTTGTTATGATACCGCCTTGTATTTTCTTTACCTGTGTGTACCAAGGGGGGGGGGGGGTTAAGTAATTTCCTTTTGCTAGTATAGACATGGCTATTTGCCATATTCATTTCACTAAGCATTTTTTCAAATTATCCTCGAATGTGGGAGTTTTGATACAGAGGTTCCTCCATCACCCAAGTCATTAATACCATTGCTGTGTGAATTGTGAGCTGTAGACCGCTTGTCAGGGGAAAGAGAGACTATCAGGGGTTAGTGAAGGATCTTGACAACTATTTTCTTGTTGTGAATGTCAACTTTTTTTTTTTGTTTGTTGTTTTTGAAAAATGCTGTGTTTGAAGTCCAAAGCCAGTATTTGTGAAAGAAATACAACAATGAAAACAATTATTATTTTTCCTGGTTTGTTGCTTTTGTCTTTGTTTTCAAACTTCTGTGTATACTTCAGCAGTATTTTTATTGATTCTTTTCATGTATGAAATTCGACTTTCATTTATTCGTTCAGTATGTGTGTGTTTTAGGGATACTGAGTGACATAAGCTTTATATTTTATCACACTGTTTTCTTAATTAATTTTGATACCTATTTTGCTTTTTTTTGTCTTCAAACTATAGAGGGGAGATTCAGGAATAGGATTTTGTGCATTGTATGAGAGCAGACTAATGTCAGTGGATGCATTAGATGATTTTTAAACCTCCCTTTTTCAATACAGGTCAGGTGATCTCCGCAGGGGTTGCAGATATAATCACTGGATACTCCATGCTACAAGTTATGAGAAATGTAACAGGGGAAAAGCAAACAGGAATGGCCCAACCAATCTATGATGATAATTACCTTGGTAAGTGTCTGCTATTTCTTGCAGTTGCGTTTCATCATTCTCATATTTACAAACAATGTTAGTAACATACTGCAGAGGGGTCTAACAAACGTTTTTTTTGTTTTTTGTTTTTTTTTCTGGTTTCCTTCATGACAATGTTTTCATAATTTTTTTCTGTTCTGTTATTGCTCCTGAACAAGCTTAAAACTATGTTAATAAGTGACTTTTATCAGTAAGTGTCTGCTCATTCTTGCAATTGCGTTTCATCATTGTCACATTTACAAACAATGTTAGTCACATACTGCAGAGGGGTCTAACAAGCACTTTTTTTTTTTTTTTTTTTTTTTTTCTGGTTTCCTTCATGACAATGTTTTCTTAATTTTTTTCTGTTCTGTTATTGCTCCTGAGCAAGATTAAAACTATGTTAATAAGTGACTTTTATCTGATCCATGGAAAGCATTCTTCCCACAGGTGCTGTAACTGGTTTACCTGTTTAGCATATGAACTAGGCTTGTGCTTTATGCATCACAAAGTTGATGTATATCACAGTCACACCACCATCACATGCACTTTTGATATTTAGCTTAGGGAGTAGAAACAAAGTCTGTCATCTTCCAGTGACTCTCAAAAAATATACTGAATGAGATGAAATGCAGAAAAATGATACCATTTCAAGGCCAACAACTTAATGTCAATAATCTGCTGAAATTCAGATGAGGGCTTTCACCTTTGCTTTCACTGCAGCCTTTGATGACCTTCAGTAATCTTGAGATGGGACCTTACTCAATGGCTGATTGTCAGGTGGTTAGAGAGAGGGAAGAACAACTCCTCTCTAGCAGTATATTAACCAGCATCTGCATGTCACTGCACATTTATGAAGCTGCTTCTGGAGGGTCAGCTGACTCCTCTCTAAGCAGTATAATACTTTGCACATTTGGGGATACACCATAGTTATTAACTGCTGGATAAGAAAATGAACTAAATCACCTAACTCAAAAAACTCATACATGGCCTCAATGGAGGACTTGCACTGAAGAAACACCTTCCTCACCAGATGCAGACCTTCAGTTGCTGAAGCAGTGTCTTGGCTTGACTGATAAAGGTCTGCATCCTTGCTTTATAACATCACATCTACAGAAGTTTTCACAACCTTGAAAAGGCACTTCCATAGCATTTGTTGTTCTGATTTCAAGTGGTCATCTCTTCAACTTTAGTAAATATAAGATCTCTGACTAGGTTCTTCTTTGCATGATGTCATCATTGAGAGATCTGAGTAACTGATACTACTTAACGCCTTTAAAATACTGCACTGTGCTACAGTTGACAAGCAGCTAAATCTGAATTCCACCTCCCCAAGCTGATTGCTATCAGATATACTATTGGCCCCTAGGTCACTGGTGCCCGAGTCATGGTTCCATGCTTCTGCGTCATGGAGCAAGTTTCTTGTCTTTTCTGGCTTGTCAGTGTTGACTGTAGAGCTTTGTTATGATATTAATTAATTAATTAATTAATTAATTAATTAATTAATTAATTAATTAATCCTAGCTAATGACTCCTTCTCATTACCTAGATTTTATTTGAAAGTGTATTGAGCAGTGCAGAGCGTTAAGGCTGTACAATATTTACAAGCTGTTTACGCAGTTCGGGCTTTGATTCCTTTAATTTCCATTTGCCTACAGTGGGCTTGTTACCTAACCAGGCAATACTCCTTGCCTGAGTCGAATGAGATGGGACTGGATCAGTGTTCTACTCCAGTTACTTTTCTGGCATTATTTATTTTTCTGTTCCTTACTAAGTTTATATAACATGCTCTGTACTCTTGTAAGTTTAGCACCACTAAAACTGAAATAATAAATTAAAAAGCAGTACATATGGGGTCTTCTGATCAAGGTTTGTCATTTTTATTACTTATAAAATGAATCAAAGCATTTATTCGGAAGCCTTAGCAGTACCTTTGATTTAGAATAATTTTTTAACTAATGTTTCTTCAAAACGGCTTACCAATACCTCTGCATGATTGTTCATATTTGTCTCTGTCTACACAGTTAATTCATGTTCCCTGCATCACATTTCCCTTCACAACTGCAAGATGCTCATTGCACCCCCAAACTCAGACACATGGAAGACGTGTGTTTATGGTAACTCTGATATGCATGTGTTAAGGGAATTGTGACAGACAATGGTTAGAAAAGGAGAAGTTCTGACCTGCAATCATATACTTCTATTTACTAATTTTTTTCTAAGCATTACCTCTGTGTACTTTAAGCTACTCAAAAATGGAATTGCTTAGTTGCATACTTGCTAGTGGATATTATAGAAGTATCATCTTTTTCATAACTGATCAATATGTATTTCAGAATTCATAATAAAAGTTTTTATTCTTTATAAAATGCTCACACACACACACATTCTTTATAAAATGCTCATAGTTTTCTGCTTCCTGTGTCCTAGATGTAAAAACTAATGTAGCCTATCTGTAGTATTCCTAGATAAAGATGGCCTGTGGTAAGTTTGAATCTGTATAGTGCAAGTCCCTTAACTTGAAAAATTCAACTCCGTTCTACACAAGTAGCAGTGCAGTATGAAATTCACTGTTATATATTAAAAGCTTTTTTTTGCAGGGGGCAACTGCCGTGTTCCCCTGATGTTGTAGAAGTCATCCCCACACCCCAGTGCTTATAAATATTAACTCAGAAAACAGGGAATTCCACAAGATACAACAGGTTTGGACTTATACATTTCCCCCAATTGTTTTGGAGTCCTCACTATTTGGTCTCAAATTTACAATGGGAATCTCTGGATAATTCACTGTCACTCTCTATGTCTTTTTTATCCTTTTTATCCTTTTCTCTTGTTGTGTTCCTTTCTTCACTGTCACTTTTCTTCATCACATTTTTTTCTTCATGCCTGATTCTTACTTTCCATCTGTAAACATTAAAAGTGCTCTTAACTTGTTTAACATTTTTGCAAATGAAGTATTAACAACAGTTGCAATCCTGAACACATTTGGATTACACAGTAGCAATGTTACCTTTGTTTATACTGTGCAGCAAAAGTTATGCAGACCATTGTAATTTTGCACTTTCCCATCATTCACAGGTTGCTTTAACATAAATTGGTTATTTCCTGTTTAAAAAAGATGACCTTTTATAATATTTTGTATGAAAGACATGCAATATAATAACACACCACTTTATTTATTAAGTACTCCCTTAATTCTTCTCTGCTTTCTTATTTATGGGTATTTCAACCATTTCCCAACTACATTTTAGGTATAATGAGATTGCTGATGTAAATGCAAACCTCTAATCTGAAAATGTATCTAAATAAAAAGTTTTTATCTAGTACAGACTCTAGATGTTTATATCATTTAAAATGGTAGCAGATCCTTAGGTCTTATATATGAGGCACTCAGGTAATCTTAAAGGATGTTTTTGTAATCTGCTATGAAATGTATTTATTTCTTATGTCTGTTGCACAGTGTTTTCATTTTTAGATATTTTGAGCAAGAAAGCTGGATGACAGCATGGAAAAAGTAACAGGAAAGTGAAAAGTGATATATCAAAAAGATCAGAAGAAACAGGAACTAAAAAGAAGAAATGCCATTGTTTAAAATATTTTACGGCATGAGCAGTAAAAATTATAATAATTTTGTATACTTTCTAGCAGCTAATTTTATAAAAATCAAACAGTTCATATATGCACTATGGGTCCTAAGGGATAAATGAATAAATGTTATTGAAAATGTACAGCCATTAGTTCAAAAACCCTGTTTCTGGCAGATCATGTTATGAAATAAAATATGGCATATTACTTTTCCAGCTGGTCTTGTCCGATGATGTATTATACTTTGGAGGCAAACTAAAGGTAGTCAAAAGATTTTGAAAAATGACTTCTTTGTAAATCTTGGATATGACTCGTAGTATCCTTGTGGGATATTAGTGAAAAAGCAAGAGGTTAATGCTGTTTTGTCTCATTATCCCTTCAGTTTTATATCTCATGCCATTTTTCTGACCTGTTTGTCCATCAGGGTACTCAGTGGCTGTTGGGGAATTCACAGGCGATTCTGAACAAGGTAAAATTCATGTTTCATTTTAAGTATATGTCACTGACTTCTAAACATGCATGCATTTAGCATGTTTTGTCTATTGCAAGGATATAGTTTCCTTTCCAACAATAACCTTTAAATGATTGCTAGAATTTTTTTAATTTCCACTTATCTTTGAACAGATGTTTTACAGTTTTCATGTGTTACATGATTAGTTGACTGAACAGGATATAGCGTCTCAATGCAGAAAATTACAGTGCTTAAAATGAATAACTTATGACCACATTTTTTGTAGTCAAATAAGATTGAAAAATTACGTATCAACATTTTATTATTCAACAAATGTGTGCATTAAAGTTAAATGACTTGTCTTCAAAACCTTGAAAAGTGTTTCATTCAAATGTATTACTGTGTTTGCTACATTGTACTTGTAGATGTTGCATCCTCGTTTACCTTTTGTTATATTTAGCATCATTTCACAAGTGGTTAGTACTTTTGCTTCTATTCTTTAAAAAAGTTTAGCCTTTTGTTTTGCCAGGAAGTGACAAAGTGGTTTTACTATGCGTGCCAGATGTGCATTTGCTGTTTATTTTTAAAGCACCACTCTCAAAGCTGACAATTTTTTTGAAGAAACAGTTTAACATCTCAATGTGTTTATTGGGTCCATCTGTTAGGGTTTATAATCAGCTATAGTCCACCAGAGCAGCTATCTGCGACAAGGCCAGAGACATACAAGCTCATTCAGGCAAATGATCTGTGACTTACTTATAACCTTGTTTCTAATGTGTGGCAAACTGTTTGATACTGCTGGGCTTCTGAATGACTCCACCAGCAGCCTAAGCACTTTGCTGAGCCTAGGTCATTACAGACACCTAGGTTCAGGAAAGGACTTAGGTTGCCGGTGGGGTCAGTCAGAAGACTAGTGGTATTAAACAGTTTACCATACATTAGAGACAAACTCATAAGTACGTCACAAATCATTTTCCTGAATGAGATTGCATGTCGTAGGCCTTGTAGTTGCAGGTAATAATAATGACACAAGATAATGTGTGGGTATGCATGCATGTTTTCTTTTTTTCTTTGGGGGGGGGGTCAACTGCAATACTACAATACTGTGTAAACTTTGGGCAATCTGATACAGTCATCATCATAGCTGCTAGCAGTGCATGGAAATCTACACTCCTTTTTTTAACATTCAGCACCATAGGTTGCAACGCTCCTCTTTTGTCAGAAGGAAATGTATCCCTTAACTTATGTCACTGAATGTATGCAGGTCACGATATGTAGGTGCTAATGGAACAAGGTCGAGACTGGGAAAGCCACTTATCTTTTGTGGTTGTTATTATTAGCTTAAATATCAGCATTAGAAAACATTGTAATTTTTAGAGGATGTCAGTATCCATAGAGGAAATAAGTGAAGTGTAATGCGATCAGTGGAAACAGAGGCATCATTATGCTCTGCAATGAATCTTCTCCAGCCACTAATGTCATTCTAAATGAATCTACAGCTTGTGCAGCACCGTAAATGTTTGCTTCATGTCTTGTTTGTATACTGTATGCGTGTGTGTGTGTTGGGGATGTGTGTTCTCAGAAAATACTCATGCACATGACATGTTTTGTGATCTGCCATGCATGGTGGGATGATACTATGTATCCCACAGAGAGCTGTAACACTACTAAGTTGATACACAGTGCAGAGATCTGCCCTGACAGCAGTTTGAGTGAGGGAGGGATGTACATACTGTATTTCTGGAGCTATCATATGAAACTGCTGTTTACAGGTAATCAAAGCCAAATGTGAAAATACCATGGCCATGAATGCACAGATTATAATTGTTAAAATGTTGTACCAAAGCATTTTGAATTCTGAATACAAAGTAATGAATGCTAATTTAAAAAAATATCACTATGTCTTTTTTTTTCTATTTTAGAATTTGTTGCTGGAGTCCCTAGAGGTGCACAGAACTTTGGATATGTACGTAGACAGTTACACATTTGCTTCTAGTCTTAAAAACAATCAGTCTTTTGTTTCAACAGGATGTGACAATGTGGTTTTTAATATTCATGCCATATGCACATTTGCAAGTACCATTCCCAATGTTGACAATTTTTTTTGAAGAAACAGTCGATTAAGTAAAATTGAGTCTTTGCAGTATGCTAATGTGACAGGGATTTTCAAGCTTCTGCTATAGATAATGCTGTACTAGTCCCCTGCTCCATTGTTGTTGGTAATTATATCAACCAGTCCATGATACGACACTTACAGGAAAAGTTCCTGGCCTTTTTCATGCTTGACAAGCCTCAGATGATGACTTTGAGAGTTCTCAGAAAAACAGAGTGACAGGAGGTAAAATGATTAAACACAGTTATTAAGTAATTAACTGATTAAATAAGTACATAAATAGAAACATCAAATATATTAGTTAAAAAATAAAACAAAAGTATGACCATATGGAAAAGCTCCAGAAAGAAATCTCCAGAAGAAACCATCAACTGGTCATAAGTAACTGTATGAAAATGTATCTTAAGATGTATGTAAGCTCTCTAAAAATTAGCTTAGGATTCAAATAAATCATCCTAAACTGTGATGGTAAGGGGATCTCCAAAACAAACAAAAGCACCCCAGAACCTAGCCCCCACACGTCTTAAATAGGGAAGGTTGGTGATTCCACAAAGGTGGAGGTCATTTGGATGAGGAAACATTTACCAGAATTTTCAAGCAAGGTTCTAGGTATATTTTGTATGCTCACCTAATGATCTGAGCTTGTAAACAGGGACATTGGATACCAATGGCCATTTTAAGCTCAAAGGACAGAGATCTATGTAGGTGAAGAGTGAGATTTTACAGACCTTACCACCAGAGGCAGTTAACCTAGATCCCACAGCAGAGGGGGAAGTTTAGCAAAACTTGTAAGATGTAGCTAATATTTTGACAACAGAATTCTGCATGCTTTGCTAGTGGGAAAGTCCTCATCTGAATGACAGTGGTAAGTAGTACTTCATTAGTCCAGGCACAAGAAATCAAGTATGTGAAAAACATTTGTCAGCTCTGCTGAAGGATTCAGGCATTGGCTCTGTATGACATTCTTCATATAGAAGTAAGATGACGTCAGAATTCTTGACACTTTGTCCAAGAATTTCAGAGCTTTACCAGGTACTAGCCCAAATGTTTAACTTTAGATGGAAACTTAAACCAGTTTTCTAATGTGAGATGGGTTACATGAAGAATCTGTGATTAGCAAACAATAGCATGAACTGGTATAACCTTTTTTTGTAAGAATTAAAATTCAGTCAACTATTTTCATTCATGGTGGATGGAATCTAGTTTTTTATGTAAATAAAATTTGACAACTAATCCTGAAAAAAGGGGAGAGGAACAGAAACTTATCATCTACTTTGCAATGATATGGAATCAAAATTTAGTGTCTATGGTCATCCTCAGAGACACCGTAAATTCTGTGAATGACAGAGAGAGCAGAATGAATCACTGAAGCACCCCAAACTCCAGAAGACATTTCTCTAAAGTATTAATCCCAGATGTCAAAATCTGAAAATGCCCAAACACAAACTGGTAACCAACAACAAAAAAAAAAAAATAACCCTCAGTAAAGCAGGCGAGAAGAGAGATGTTCCACAAAAACTCACTTTATTGACCAACAGGATTGAGCGCTTTCATAAGGTTGTAACACAACTTCATCAGAATCCATAAAACCACCAGAAAAATCAGCTTAAATACTTAAACACTTAAAAACCTGACCAAATTTATCAATTAAAAGCCTTACTTAAAAAACATCATTCATTAATTTGTTCAAGAATATATGTGAAAATGAATCCTTAACTACAAAAAAAAAATATGTAAGTTATAATATCCATATTTTCACATAATAATAAATGTTAAATATAACCAAAAAATATAAAAATTGTGTTATAATGAAAATTCATTAAACATAATAAAACCTTAACCTTAATACACTAGCTATTGAGATGGACTCATTCAAACCAGGGGAAACCGTGGCGTTCGACCTTAGTTGCCAGACCAACTCCTTGTATTCAATCAAATCACCCCAAAGTCCCCCCAGGTATTGTTTATAAACTGTGTCTAAACCAAAAAATAAAAATTCATGATCTGGGAAATTCATTAAATGATAATAAAGGGAGTTACTAGTTTTTTTTGTTTTTTATGTCATTTAGATGTTCATATATCCTCTCTCTAAATTGACGGACAATTTTACCATCATAAAAACTTGGGCATTTCTGACACAAAGCCAAGTAAATAATGCCCACAGTTTTACAATTTAAATGAGAACTACTTCTAATTGTAATATTATTAACCTTAACCTCACTTGTTTCCAACAAAAAGGAACACTGACTGCAGCTTCTACTCTTAAAAGTACCACACTTTTTGTGGCTAAAATTTTCTATGATATTGTCTTTCACTTCATACATGTTTTTAATGCACCCAGCATGCTTAGTGACAAACCTCGGTCATTTCCCCAAAATTTCTTTCATCCCTTCAAAACCCTGGAAAAAAGACCAATTGCTAATAATAATCTGCTTAACTGCAGAATAATCATGGGTATAAGTAGTAATAAAGGAACAGTAAAGAGTGTCACTATTACTATAAGTCTGTTTGACCATAGATGATTCTGTTTCACACATAATTTGCTTAACTATCCCCCTATGTCTTTTAGATTATATCTCCCCTTGTATTTTCTCAATAATAACCAGGGGGTAGTTCCTAGCCAAAAATGTATTAGTTAACTTAACACACTCCTGATCAAAGGCTTCATCATCTGTTATCATACGGGCCAGGCTAATAAATTGTCCCTTTATGATAACTTTTTTCTGGTGAGCTGGGTGACAACTGTCGTAATGCAAAAGGCTATTTGAGTAGATACTTTTCCTGTAAATATTACTCTGTATAACCTTCTTTGCCTCATCTTTGGAGACCAATACATCTAAGTAACTAATTTCTTTTGTGTATAGGTATAGGTGAACTTTAAAAAGGAAGTGGTTGAATGCAAAAAAATCAAGAAAATCTCTAGTTTCCATCTCACTTAAGTCCCATGCAATAAAAATATCGTCCAAATATCTGGCATAAAAATGCCAGCCTGGTACATCCCTTCTATTAAACAAGAAATGTTTCTCCCATTGCAAAAGGACTATATTTGCGAATACAGGGGCGCAGCTCGCCCCTATCGCTACACCCTTCTTCTGATGAAAAACTGTCCGTCAATAAATACAAAATTATTTTTAACACCATCTCTAATAAGGTGCAAAGTAAATTTTTATTTATTTATTTATTTATTTCAGTTTGATTACCGGGGAAGTCCACTGGGCCAAGAAGTGCCCATTTTCAGTGGAGGCCCGGGGAGAAAAGCTCCATGTGCAATACAATACAGTGTTGGTTACAAAATACAAAGGTTACAAAATGTTGTAGAAGAAGTACAAAATACAAAAGAAAAACAAAAAGTTACAAAATGTAGGTTATAAATTCAAAAATGAAAAAAAAAAAAATTCAAATTTAATATACATGATGAGACTTTTTTTTTTTATATTTACAGGGTAGTAGTTAATTTGACATCTGCTAGTACAGGCTCTTTGGATAGATGGGATTAAGCTTGAGAGTATAATAGAGCAGGAGTAAGTACAGCAAGTAGAGCTTGGAGGGAAAGTTTATGTAGGGTGAAAGCATGAGCATTTCCATTTGGAAGATAGGTGAAGGAAGAGTTGGTTTTTGAAGGATTCAATATTGGGGATAGTCCTAAGTGAAGAAGGGAGAGAGTTCCATTTTTTACCTAGGGAGAAGGAGAGTAGAAGCTGACCAGCGGAACGTTTGGGTTTATGAATAGAGATTAGGTTTTGGTGTTCAGATCTCAAAGATCTGTTTGGGATGTAGTGGGGAAGAATATTCTTTAAGGCTGGGCATGTATCAGGGGAGAATATTAGTTTATGAGCATTGGTTAGCTGGAGATAGTCTAAGTGGTTAGGGAGTTCTAACCATTTCAGGGATTGGAGGCAGAGGCAGTGGTGAGTTGAAGTTTTGGATTTTGTGGCAAATTTGGAGATCTTATTGTAGCAAGCTTCAAGTTTAGAGGTGATGGATGTGGACAGATTGGTTAGAAGAGGGGCTCCATAAAGAAGAGAGGGTAGAAGGTAGGTTATTGCCAGGGTGTGCCTAGAGGAGTTGGAGAGAAAATGATTGTTCCTATATAGCATGCCTAGCTTTTGGTGGGTTTTCTTTATGTTTTGTAGTATGTGAAGATCGAATTTGAGGTGTTCATCTATGGTAATGCCAAGGAGTTTTGCTGAGGGGACTACTTCTTTTGCACTGGATGATTTGCATTGCACCTTGAAAGTGTTTTTGTCAAAGGAGAGAACCTTGGAGGGGAGAAATATTAGGATTTTAGATTTATTAGAGTTGAGGGAAAGGTGATTTTGGTGCATCTAGCTCTCAGTGGTGGAAAAAGCTATTTGAGTTTTGTTCAGTAGTTCGCGAATGTTAGGGGCAGCGCAGACCAGGGTAGAGTCATCAGCGTATTGGATGACTGTAGTGTCAGGGATGACAGAGTGAAGGTTATTAATAAAGATGTTGAAAAGCATGGGTACAAGGATGGACCCCTGGGGAACACCAGTAGGAGTAGGCAGGAAGAAAGAGGAGGAGTTTTTCCATTTGACAGCCTGTGATCTGTCGGATAGGTAGCTGGAGAACCAGGAAAGAGTGTTAGAGGAGAGACTGAGGTTGGCAAGGTGGAGGAGAAGATGGGAATGGGAAATGGTGTTGAAGGCTTTAGAGAGAGATCTAGCAGAACTGTGGATACTATGAGTCCACAGTCTTGAGCTAGATTGACAGTTTCTAGGAAGGATAGTAGGGTAGTTGTGGTACTATGGCCAGGACGGAAACCATGCTGGGTGTGAGTAAGAAGGTCGTTCTGAATTAGGTATGGCAAAAGTTGAAGGTGGACACATTTTTCTAGAATTTTAGATATTGGTGAGAGGAGGGCAATGGGGTGGAAGTTGGAGATAGAGGTGTTTTTGCCTCCTTTGTGGAGAGGAAGAATGTAGGCTGACCGCCAGAGTTTGGGCACATATGATTCATTAAAGGATCTGTTAATCAGGATACTGATTGGGAGAGCAATTCCTTCAGCTGCACATTTGAGGAAAGAGGAGGGTATGTTGTCTGGGGCATTTGAGCAAGGCTTTAGTTTAGATAAAAGCTTTTTTATAAGAAAGGTAGATACTGGTTTGAGATGGAAATGGGGGGGGGGTTGTTATTTGGGGAGGTAGGTGTTTTGAGGGGGGAGTTGGGAGGGTTCATATTTGGGAATGTTTTAGTTAGTTTAGCTATGGATTCAGTGAAGAAGGTATTGAAGTTGGATCTAAGTTCATTGTCAGTTAAGCTAGGATCAGGGCAGGGGTTATTTCCAGATCCTGGATGGAGAAGGGAGTTAACTGATTTCCAGAATTGCTTAGGGTTCTTGTTGTTGTTTTGCTGAAATTTATTATAGTAGTTTTTTTGTCTTTGGTAATACGTTTTTTTACTTGGTTGCAGAGTTGGGTATATTGGAGCAGGGCAGAGGACAGTTTATTTTTCTGGTAAAGGTTCCAGGATTTGTCTCTGTGGTGCATAATTTGTTTAGTTTCTTTGGTGAGGCAGGGGGCAGGATTGTTTTTAATTTGTTTGTTTCTTAGAGGGGCTAGGGAGTTAAGAGTCTTTAGGAAAATAGAGTTAAAAAGCTCTACAGCGTCGTCAAGAGGGAGAGAGTTTAGGATTTGCCAGTTAATTTGTTTAAGGATGTTGGAAAAAGTAGAAGGGTTGAAATTGCTAAGGTTACAAGTTTGAATGTAGACATGTTGGTGTTGGATTGATTTTATTGTTGCTAAAAGCTCCTGATTCTAACACGAATTCATAAAACATCTCCAACCCCTCATCTTGGGGGATTACATTAAACAAGTTGACTACATCAATGGTAACAAAAGCCAGTCCAGGACTATAATGTACATTTCTTAATTTATGTAAAAAATCCCACAAATCCCTCATGATATGGGTTTCTGTGCAGACAAGAGATTTAACTTTCTGGTCAATAAATATAGCCATAGGGTGTGTGATAGAAGTTCTACCACTCACTATTGGCTGCATTTGGGGGGGGGGGGGTCAGCTAAACATTGATGTATTTCTGAGATGCCAAACAAGATAGGTACAGGAGGAAATTTTACTTGTAAATATTTACAAGTCTCAAAGGAAATTTCACCCTGGTCAAACATGTCTTTCAAAAAAATTCTGATTTTATTATATGAAATATTGATGAAATTTAAAGAGGTTTGTTTGTAAAAATCCTCATCAAATACATGTTTGAACATCCTATCCAGGTAGTCCCTCTTAGACATGATAACCATCCCCCCACCCTTGTCTGGTTTCATAACTCGTATTTCTTTATTACCAGTAAGCTCTTTAAGCAACTTTCTTTCACATTCACTTATATTATAAGCATTTGAATCTCTATTTTGATTTCTGGTCAAGGTCCTAAAATTCTACTCACAAATCTTCTCAAACATTAACAAAAGCATTGCTAACTTAGGGTTAAAAATGCTGTTTTTACATAAAACATTACTAGTTAAGGAATCTTTCACCCCCTTAAACAATATTTTAAAACTGAGCTTTCATAAAAAAAAGCTTTACATCAATGACAAGTGTCTCAATACAATTAAAAGCTGTGGGCAGGAAAGTCAGTCCTTTGCTAAGAAGCAAGCAAACATCTTCATTAAATTCACAGTCAGAGTAATTGTATATTTTGAAATCCCCACTCCGATTAGTTAGAACACTTGGGAATAACCCCGTTACTGTACGTGAGTCATTTGGGGCTTCAGCCAACTCTGACCTGACCTCTAGCCATAGTTCTGGTGTCTGTTTGCTCCTCCTCTTCTCCTCCCCTTTTGTTTGTTTGTAAAAATCCTCATCAAATACATGTTTGAACATCCTGTCCAGGTAGTCCCTCTTAGACATGATAACCATCCCCCCACCCTTGTCTGGTTTCATAACTCGTATTTCTTTATTACCAGTAAGCTCTTTAAGCAACTTTCTTTCACACTCACTTATATTATAAGCATTTGAATCTCTATTTTGATTTCTGGTCAAGGTCCTAAAATTCTACTCACAAATCTTCTCAAACATTAACAAAAGCATTGCTAACTTAGGGTTAAAAATGCTGTTTTTACATAAAACATTACTAGTTAAGGAATTTTTCACCCCCTTAAACAATATTTTAAAACTGAGCTTTCATAAAAAAAAGCTTTAAATCAATGACAAGTGTCTCAATACAATTAAAAGCTGTGGGCAGGAAAGTCAGTCCTTTGCTAAGAAGCAAGCAAACATCTTCATTAAATTCACAGTCAGAGTAATTGTATATTTTGAAATCCTCACTCCGATTAGTTAGAACACTTGGGAATAACCCCGTTACTGTACGTGAGTCATTTGGGGCTTCAGCCAACTCTGACCTGACCTCTAGCCATAGTTCTGGTGTCTGTTTGCTCCTCCTCTTCTCCTCCCCTGGTTCCAGGGTCAAGAATAGTAATTCTGCGGCTGTGGGCCCCCTTGAATATTCCTTTTTGGGCCATTTTGGTGGTTGTTTATCCTTTCGGACCATCTGGGTGGAGGCTGTTCTAAAGGGATGGCTTCTGCTTCCTCACTGTTGTCCCTTACAACCCCTAGCTGATTGGCTCCTCCACTCGACTCCCTCGACTCTTCATTGGGCATACTTTGCGGCCCCACAGGCTTAAGATAGGCTCTCCCCTCCAAGTATTCAACTCTGTCCCACTCCAACTTATGACATTTACGTTTCTGTATATCATTGATAACAGAATCAACCTTCCGAAATATGTTATTATAATCCTTTCTTTGCACAATAAACAAGTCCTTTTCAATTTTAGAATCCAAATGGTCGGCTTCCTTAAGCAATACCATCTATTGCGTTCTGATTGTGTTTTTTTAAAATATGTAGTAGTTCAACCCCTTGCTTGTTGAAAAATTCAGCTAGTTCCAAATGCAAGGGGGAACCAGCCACCATGCCGTTAGGATACTTCCAAAGGCGAAGACCCTTGGGGACTCTTTCCATGTTAATGCATTCATTCAAGAATGCATTCTCCACTTGTAGTTTTCTGCAATCTAGCAATGTACTTTCTAATTCAGTAATGGAGTCCTTATAAGAACCCGAACCATTCACTCCTTGAGTAAGGTGGATAGTGGAGCACAACCAGTTGTCCATATTCACACAGTCAATGTCTCCCTCAGCACCAACTGAGGAGTTAGTGTTCAAAACCTCTCTCAGGCAAACTGGAGTATTAAGAAATTCATTGGAATGTGCTGACCCAATGTGCTGATTGCACCATTATGTTCCAAAAGCAGTTGAACTAATTTTGTTAACTGCCCAACACTACAGTGTAGCTCTTGAAGAGTAGGTACAGGTGAGGTGGACCCTCCATTCACTCCTGCTACAGAGGACATAACAAACTGGCACAAGAAGTCAAGTATTTGAAAAACTTTTGTCAGCTCTGCTGAAGGATTCAGGCATTGGCTCTGTATAACATTCTTCATATAGAAGTAAGATGACATCAGAATTCTTGACACTTTATCCAAGAATTTCAGTGCTTTACCAGGTACTAGCCCAAATTTTTAACTTTAGATGAAAACTTAAACCAGTTTTCTAAAGTGAGATGGGTTACACATGAAGAATCTGTGATTGACAAACAATAGCATAACTGGTATAATCTTTTTTTTTTTTGTAAGAATTAAAATTCAGTCAACTATTTTCATTCATGGTGGATGGAATTTATGTCTTTTATGTAAGTAAAATTTGACAACTAATCCTGAAAAAAGGGGAGAGGAACAGATACGTATCATCTACTTTGCAATGATATGGAATCAAAATCTAGTGTCTATGGTCATCCTCACAGACACCATAAATTCTGTGAATGAAAGAGGGACCAGAATGAATCACGGAAGCACCCCAAACGCCAGAAGGCATCTCTCTAAAGTATTAATCCCAGATGTCAAAATCTCAAAATGGCTTGAAATCTAAAAGATAAACCAGACAAGTACAGTGTCAGGCAAGCTGGAATAGATTTGAAGTTATTTCTAAAGGATCTCATGATTCATAGTACCAAAACATTTAAAAGATAAAGTAGGACCAAGACTGAATGCAATGTTTGATTCCCTTCCATGAAAAAGTGACTAACCACCTTAACAAGGGCAATGTCAGGACTACATCTTCAATGAAAGCCAGACAGAAGCAGATACATGAGCTTGTGAAGTGAAAACTGAAAGCTGCAGCTATTTGTAAACTACCTTCTTAGTAACCTGACCCAGCAATAGGCCTCATCCAATCTCAGGCCTGTGCTGTATCACTGTAGATATTAGCTATGTGCTTCTGGAGCTAAGTCCATCCCTCTCATGGCCTTGTAGTCCTTAATGTTTTCCAAGGTCCTGTTCAAATAGTGAGGTCTTGAAGGAAGTCATGCTCATCCTTCAATTTGATGGAAGATCAGAGGAGCATTCATCATAAACCAGTGTAGGGGACGTTGTATAGCATCTGAGAACCACCTACTCCAAGAGTGACTAACTGGAGATTTCACTAAACCTAAGTTGTTTAATAAATCAAGCAGAACATACCATTCTTCTGTGTTTTTTTTTTTTTTTTTTTTTTATTTCACTAAACGTGTTTGCAGTCTTACACTGTACTATAGAATCTCTTAGCATGTCTTGCTGCACTCAAGACTAAGGACTCCTTTCTGTCTTATCTGACAGTATGACACAGTGTTTTGACACTGTGCTTGTTATGAATTAGTTCTGAGCTTGATTTCTACAGCCTCCATTTGGTTACTTCATGACCTCTGTACGTTATTTTATCAGACAGTGCTCCTTGGCCCAGCCTGGAAACGATCAGTACTCAAGCCTTAATCCCAAAATTTTTTTCACTCCAGGCTTCACTCTAGGGTTAAGGTTGGGGTAAAAGGCAGGGTTAATAATGGTTTAAGGTTGGGGTAAAGGCAGGGTTAGTAATGGTTTAGGATTGGGAGAGAGGCAGGGTTAGTAGTGGGTGATAACCCTAAATCTAACCCTGTTTGAGAGGGTTTCCTTTGGGTGCTTTGGTTTACTCTCAAATTCCAAAGACATTCAGTAGGTGGATTAGACACTCTAAATCAGCCGTAGATGTGAGTGTGCATGTTAATGTGTATTATGAAAGAACAGCCATGGCAGAGTTAGCCACCCAGTGGTGTGCACCTTGACTGTAGATGATTGTCACTATTGAAGTGACACCTTGACCACATATGAAAAAAATGGGAAAGGGGTTGTCGATGGATAGATGGATGGATAGCTGGATGGATGGATATGTACACATACATGTACACAGTTAATCTACCCTCTGTTGCTAGCCTCATAGCACTTGATATACTAAGGTAATATAAGAATTGCATGATGCTCACTAATAATGATCTTTTATTTCACTTGTCACTGTCTGTAAGAGATTCAAGCACCTAGCCAAATATGAAGCCACACTCTCACAAACACATCTTTTGAGCATCATTCACCTAAACAGCATGCTGCACATACCCACACTAAACTATCATATGCAGAGGGACTTAAAAGATCCTTACCCCAGGTCACAACAGAGTAGTAGACACAAGGTTCAGCATAAACTAAACAATGGAACATGGACAACACAGCTGGGAGACAGTAGGAAACAGCACATCCTAGACCCATTATACAAATGCAGTCTTAAAATATATATAGAAATGTACGAGTGGTTAGTGACTCCATAATTAGGAACATTGAGTCTGCACTCACGTGTCTGAATAAAAGTAGGGTGACAGTGAACTGTCTCTCAGGGGCTAAGTTTGCCACATTACAAGTTTCCTGAGGACCCCTAAACCATAGAAATATGAGGCTGACATGGTAGTGGCCCATGTTTTGTTTGCTTCTTCTCTTTTTATTGTTAAGATTAATAACAAAAATACAACATGTAAACATGAAGCATAACCGTATACAAGTTCTTAAAGCAGAAATATGTAAAAGCAATATGCTATTAAGCACTTCTAACTACTCAATAGCCACTCAAGATATCTTAAACCATAATATATATAAAAAAAACAACATAACTTTTGTGATCATGGTTATCAAAGAGAATAAAATGACTATTCCTTCATCTCTCTCCCTGCATGAGAACTTGATTTGTCCCGATGAGATACCGAAATATCAACCATTATTTTAGTCTTAGCTTTCCTGTCTACCTCTGCTGTAACCATATTCTAACATTATTAAGGCCAAACATCTCTTTCCTCCACTCTACCTTACCCCTCTGCTCTTTTGAAATAAACTACTAACTCAACCGACTAGAATCAACAACTGGACCTTTTCTATTTGTGATCACATCTCTTCCTCACCACCTAAACACAAGGGAGCAAAATACCATCCTCTGGAGAGCCTCTTGCCTTAGATACATTCTAATTCCTTCTAAAATTCTAAACATATATGCTTGACTTTACCACACTTCCCCAAAAAATGAATATACCCTACCCTGTTCCTGTCCACATCTCCAACATCTGCATTTTCTTAACCCCCACTTCCACAAAAGCTGGAGGAGGTTCCTATAACATATAGAATCCATCTCATATACTGATCCTATACCACAGCAATAGATTTAAATCTAGAAAATCTTTTGAATATCTCTTCCTATTCCTTCCAGGAAAAGGCAGAGGTGTTCCATTCTTGGGTAAACAACCTGAAAGCAAAACTTTGAGGGATATGAAGGGAGACATGACAGACTTCTCCATGCTTGTCACAAATGTAGGAAGGGCCTAGTACTGAGTGCAGTTCTTGCATAACTAAAAAAATGATGCTGAAGTTTATAAAGAAAAGATGATTTGACTTTAATAGCTTGTTAAACAGTTGGTGTCATTCTACGGTGAGTTAGTATGCATCCATGTGAGATGAGATGCTTGACAGCTGGATTGCATCAGCAAGGATGATTTTTACCTCTCATTCAGACTTCTGTATATAGTCAAAAACTTTTGCAAACTGCATTGTGCCTTTTTAGGCAGGTTCATAGGTAATAGGTAAATACTAAGCTATCAGTGTATAAACTATTGCATGTCTTGCCAGTAACCAGACAGTGACCAGATGTCAGAATAAAACTCTGTACTTTGTATTTGTGAAATTAAGACCTTGACCACTGTAACAACTCCATCCCAGCTGACAGAGTTCCCATACTAACTTACCATATAATGGCAGCTCTACTTAATGAAGAAATGTAAACAAGAGACTCCCAAACCTTGACGCCCTCCTGTATTTAGAGTACATGTATGTATTTGTTGTTACTGAAACCTGGGTTAAGTGCCTAGAGAGCACTCCCTCAATACCTGGGCTTTGTGCTTACCTCTCATTTATACCTGATGGAAACTGTGGTGGGATTCTCACATTTGTTAAAGACCACATTACCTTGGGACATATACACATACCCATAAGCAGAGCTGATAGAGATTCAAATCACACTATATAGAATCATAAATCTGATCACCTTATGCTACCGGACCCTCTCTATGTCTCCAGAATATCACACAACATTCCTAAATATTCTGGATGAACTCCCCCTAAGTAGGAGTGCTGTTGTCCTAGGTAATTTTAACTACCCAATGATTAAGTGGGAGACCTATGCCACCAATGTAGGATATGTAAAAAAAAATCCTAGATTCCTGGATAAGATTGTTGATAAACTCAATAGTGAACAGAATATTCTTGGCCTGGTCATAACAAACTTAGCTTCTTTATGTCCCATGCCCAAGATATCCCCTTCAATGGGCAAGTAGGATCACAAACTAGTAATCTTCTCCATGAAAATCTCCAAAACATCAAAAACAAATATCACAATATTCAAGGAGTTTAAATGTGTACATTTCCTGCAATTCTTTGATGAAATATCCAAATTTGAGTATAATTGTATTTATTTATTTATTTTATTTTACATTTGTTGACCGGCATAGTCCGACTGGATACATGTCCATTTTCAGCAGCAGCCTGGGGAGAAAAGCTCTAAACACAACATACAGAAAAAATAATACAGGAAAAATCATAATATCAATACATGTTGCAAACAGTTTACAGACTCTGTTCAGTCAAGCAAGTTATACATTCGATCATTATTAAACTTATATAAGTATCTCAACTAATAATTATGTCACAGCTTGTATGTTGTATAAAGTACCGTTTGGCACACAATTATAGAAAGGAGCTAGTCAGGATTAGAACAAGGACATAACCAGTGTGTCTTAAAATGTTGTCTGAGACTTTTTCGGAATTGAGTTAGTGAGGATACCAGAGTAAGGTCGGCAGGAAGGGAGTTCCAAGTTTAATGTTGATACTGCCAAAAGTAAGGAAGACGAGTTGTTCTGATACCTAGTCAAATGTATTAAAATGGCCTTTCCTAAAGGATCCATGCGAATGATGATGTTTAAAAGCAAATCACTGTGGGGATCCTCAAGCATTACAAAATAAATAATAAAAGGAAGAAACTCCTAAGGTAACAATTTGAAAGGACAGGACTTGGAATGCTAAGTCCCATAAAGTGGGTCCCATAAACTGGAGACTAAATGAGCAAAAATCTGGATGGATATTAAGTCCAACTGTGATGTTATTAGGTTGTGCCATCTGTGCCAGTGAGAGTAGGGCAGTACATGTGTACAAATACCAACACAGCTAGCTTGTGTTTTATGAAGAATTTTATGTTTTTTGACTATCACACTGATTTCTACAAATGTTTGAGTTAAAAATATATTTGCAAAGTTACTTGTGTTAAAAATGCATCAGCAGTAGGTTCTGCTGGTCAGAAAGAATGTATGCATGTATATTAGATTTTATTGTTGTAAGATCAAATGTGCATGTTTATCAGAGAATCCTGGAAGGGTGGAAAGTTTGAAATTGTGTTATAGCTTTAAGATGCTGCCACAAATCTTGGCAAAGTTCTGTGTGTGTATTGTACCAGTCAGGTGACCAGAGGTGATGTCATACTCTAACCAGCATCTGGTTTCTTTGGAACTTTCACAGCAGCACTTTACAACCTGACAGGAAAGATTTCTGACAGGATATATATCTCACACACCCACACAGACAAAGAGAGATATCATCTGGCTTTTGCTGTGGTAAGACACTCAGGGCACATCAGCTTACCTTGCTTTAGTAAGTAGTCAGGGACATTTAGTGGGAATAGTTTAGTATTGTTTTCTGCATCTGTGAGAAATTATCCAACTGCATTATTTTTATATCTCTATTGTTGAAACTCTGTTTTTATTGTATTCAGTATTCTCTTGTTTTCTGTTTTATAATTTATCATTGAATATTTTATTACCTTTCATTGTGGCTGGTCCTTTAGGGAATACTTTTAACATCTTGAAAATAATTATGCTTGTTTTAGTGACACTGTGGCTGCTCCTGAAAGCCCTGCTGCTTTGGTGACACCCTACCATTTGTATCAGTATTAATTTTACACAGTATAATTGGGTACCCTTTGTAAAAGCCTTAGGGTAGCTGACTGGTGGCAGAGTGATTACCTCAAAGTCTGGGCACAATGAGGCACAGTAAATCTGTGCCAGCTTTTCCCAAGTGAGTATGTATGTGTCTGTGAAACTCAGATACACAAGTGTGTGTGTCATCTACTCGGAACAGGGACACAGAGCTCCAAAGTGGTCAGTGTGGAGTTTTGTGTGGGCCTGGAGAGAGAAAAAGAGTCCAGCTCTAGGCCTGGAGTGTGCTCCCTGTGTGCTCTTAAGGGAAATTGAGCTTGGTGCAGGGAGCTGCATCTGAAAATACTGTGTGAATCCATGTTTGCTCCTAGTGACTGTCCCTCTCTGGTGTGAATGGTGAGGATTGAGTCTCCTTGATTGCTGGCCCAGAGTAGGGACCCATCACACAAATATTGCCATTTATTGGAATATTCCCGTTCCTCTGAGGTTTGGCAATCCCAGAGTTAGTATATATAAATTTAGCGGGTTGTGGCTGAAGTTTAATGGAGAATAGCAATGTTTGATAATTTGCTCTTCAGAATTTTTTTTGGCCAATATTTCAATAGAGAGCCAACTCCCAAACCTGTATAGCAGAACAAAAAAACCCTGAATTAATGAGAACATCAAGGAGCTAGAGGATAAACTTTACAAAGAAAATCACAAAAATAAAGGCATTCCAAGAACTCAGACAAGCTTCAGAAGCAAGGGCAACTACAAGTAATTTTTTAGTTATGTCAGTAAAATAAGAAATAATACTTAACATTGGTCAGAACTAAGAGACCAGTTGGCATAATGGTTAAGGTGTTTGCCTCCAGCATGCAAGGTATAAGTTTCAATCCTGACTTCCACCCAATGGCTGTTTAGAGTTTGCATGTACTCCCTGTCACTTTCTGAGTTTCTTCCCATCTCAGAAAAAACATCCTGAGGGTTTCCGTCACAAACTCACCAATGAATATTGCTATACTCTACATTGTACCCTGTAGGAGGAAGAGTTGTATAGACCAACTGCTTTGGGCATCTACTGTAGTGTGCAGTATCCTCAAGGTAGGAGAACAAGGATCACAGACTGTGCACTTTTGTAGGTCTAACCATTCAATGGTGTAAAATAAGGCCCAAGTGATTTGGTCCTTTTAACTGATGTCACCAAATGATCATGGGTATTTGCCAGTGATAAGTGGGTTGAGGACCCGACCTAGCCTCCCTGGTACAGTAAGCTACTGGATGGCTGGTGTCCACCTTGGTTATCTGGAACAGCTCTAGTGAGCAAAAGCTGGAAGTAAAAGCAATAAACCTGCCAACCATGAACTAAGAATTGCTACACTCGTAAATTCACTGACAGAATGCAGCTTGGAAATGGATGGCAGGATGGTACAGAGGAGGCTGGACATGCTATGCATCTGTCAGACAAGATGGAAGGACAGTGCAACAAAGACACTTGGCATGGGATCCAGAGTCTACTACTCAGGAGGAGGACAGGCTAGAAATGGTGTGGGGATTGTGGTTAGAGTAAGGCTTCAAAAGGCAATGAGAGATGTCATCAGAATTAGTGACAGACTCCTGGCAGTCAGACTCTAGTGTAATGATAGGGCAGTATTCATAATCTCAGCCTATGCCTCACAGCAGGGTTGTGATAAAGCAGGAGAACATGAACTGATGTTGATAATGAGTGACTTGAATGCATATATACAGACAGACAGAACAGGATACTTACTGCTTAGGTTCACATGGATGGAGCAACAAGAATAAAGAAGGAGAGGCCATTCTACACTTCTGTGTGGCAAATGGCTTGAAAGTAGCCAGCACATGGTTCAGAAGAAGAGGCAGTCACAAGATTACATACAGTAGTAGCTAGCATACAACTCAGGTAGACTTTCTACTAGTAAGGAAAGGGCACTGGGGTAGAATCATTGACTACAAAGTCATCCCAATGAAACAATCGGTCCACAGCGTAAACCATTGGTTGCCACAATCAGCTGCAAGCAATGGTCAGATAAGGTTCTAAGGTCCAAAGAGACCAGGTGAAGACCTTGAAGTTGACTGGAAAGAAAGTACAACAGTTAAATGAATTACTCAGGGTACTAGCACACCAAGAAGAGGAGGAAATAGGTGGCATTTGAAGAAGAATAACAGCACCTCAACACAGCATGTGTGAGGACTACAGAACAGATAGCTGGACAAGCAAGGTATGGAAATAAGGTACATAAGGAAAGCTGGTGGTGGAATGCAGAAGTCCAGGAAGTCATCAAAAAGAAAAAAGGAGTGCAGAAAAAGGTGAGAGATAGATAAGACAGACCAGGTTAGGAAGAAATATTGGTTGGCTAACAAAGGAGATAAGAAAGGAGTTGCAATAGGAAAGAACTGGGCATTGGAGGCACTGTACGTATTTCTGAAAAGTGACTCAGTAGTTGGCTCAAAGAAGCTATATCAGGTTGCAATGCAAAGACAGAACTATAAAGAAGCTACTCAGACACACTTCATAAGGGATGCTAGCAACAACCTGCTCACCAGTCCATAGGACATCAAAGACAGAGGACAAGAGTACTTCCAGCAGCTTCTGAATGAAGAAAACCCCACAGAAGCTTTACTGCCCCAAACACAGCCTACAGTAAGAGACAAAGAGGAGCCCACCCTAGAATAAGTAAGAATAGCACCAAGGAAAATGAAGAGTCAGGGAAAGCAGAAGGCTCAGATGAGGTCACAGCAGATATGATAAAGATGCTGGGTGAGATAGGGAAGAAATGTCTCCTCAGAGTATGAATAACAGTGTGGATAGAAAGGAATATCCCAGATGATTGGAGAATAAGCATACTCATGCCAGTGTACAAGAACAAGGAGGGCATCCAGAACTGTGGGCAGTATAGAGGTATCAAACTCCTGTCACATTGCATGAACGTTCTGGAGACGATGATTGGTAAACAGATACACAGAGTAGTAGAAAGTAAGATGAGAGGTGAGCAATACATATTCAGATCAGGATGGAGCCCAAGTAATGCAATGTTTGCAGTGAGACGGATAGTTGAGAAGAAGCTAGAGATGAGGAAACAGCCCAACTAGGCATTCCTAGACTTGGAGAAAGCATATGACAAGGTCCAAAGAAGGCTGATCTGGGCAGTACTGCGGTGGTTCAAAGTCTCAGAAACATTGGTAGAATTAGTGCAGGCTATGTACAAGTACATAATGACTCAAGGATGAACATTGTTTTGTCTCACAGAGGTGTTCCCAGTGGGAGTGGGTATGCACCAGGGTCCAGCGCTGAGTCCACTGCTGTTTATACTGGTGATGGACTACATTAGCAAACAGATTAGAGGGGACAGGGACAGATCAACAAAGCTGCTGTGTGAAGATGACGTGGCATTACAGGCAGACTCTGAACAAGAACTTCAACAAAGTATAGGGGAGTGGAATGCAAAAGTGAAGGCACATGGGATGAAACTAAGTACAGATAAGACAATGGTAATGGCAGCAAATTGGGGAAATCTGAAGAAGCTGAGAATTGAGATAGAAGGGAATATATGAAGCAAATTAATAGCTCCAAGTATCTTGAAGGAGTGGTTAAGGAGACGGGAAGTCTAAATGAAGAGGTCAGTGCTAGAATCAGAGGGTCTGCATCCAACTAGCATAGTGTCAAGTGTAGTATATGACAGAAGAATGCCAAAGAAGCTGAAAAGTAAGGGGTACAAAACAGTGGTGCGTCCAGTACTACTACATGGTACAGAAAGCTGGGCAGTAAAGCAGAGAAGATGAGAAAGCTAGAGGTGATGGAAATGAAGTGTCTGAGAAGGGTGGTGGGATGCACACTGTGGGACAGCCAAAGAAATGTGGACATAAGAGCAGAAGCCAAAGTAGCTCCAATTGCAGAAGATATCAAACAGAACAGATTATAGTGGCTCTGGTACACGTGCAGAAAAGCAGAAAACAATCTGGTGAAGATTTGGGACAGACAGAAAGAAGGCAAGAGGAAACGAGGGCATCCAGCAAAGAGGTGGATGGATTGTGTGAGAGAAGATCTGCGATGGTCAGGCATGAGTGTCAAAGAAGGCAGGAGTGTGGCATTGAATAGAGAGATGGTGACAATTAACATGGTACTCCGACCCCATGTAGAAAACGAGAAAAAGGGGGGTGATGATGATGATGATAATGATGATGATAATAATGATGATGATGATGATGATGGTGATGATAATGATAATGATGGTAATGATGATGATAATGATG
This sequence comes from Protopterus annectens, assembly GCF_019279795.1. Taxonomy (NCBI): domain Eukaryota; kingdom Metazoa; phylum Chordata; order Ceratodontiformes; family Protopteridae; genus Protopterus; species Protopterus annectens. Next base: position 1,437,724,991 of record NC_056732.1, read on the forward strand.
ATGATGATGATAATGATGATGATGATAATGATGATGATGGTGATAATGATGATGGTGATGATAATGATAATGATGATGATGATGATAATGATGATAATGATGATTGCTCAGAACTAATTCATAATGTTACTATCTTTTCTGATGGATATTGCCAACATACTGGCAAATAAATTTAGTGCTAAGCTCACCCCAAAGACATTGCTTCTAAGCCCACTTATGCCTGAAAAAATGAAGCCACCAGATATCTTGAAGATGCACATACTGAACATACTGAATGTACTCACCAAAAAAAAATATCTCATCTGTGGGTCCTAACAACATACATAGTTATCTAATTAATAGCACTATGCAAGCATTGCTGGACTCATTATTCAGCCTCTTCTAGCAACTAGCAACTAACTTTGTCCTACAAGAGTGGTGCACAGCTCTTGTGATGTCACTCTGCAAGGTTGGTCCTACCATTCACCCTGTGAATTACATACTTATCAGCCTAAAACGCCTTATATGTGAAACCTTTGTACCTATCATAACTGACCTAATGAAATAAGATATCAAAAATCTTATCATACTCAGCTCCCAGCAGTTTGGCAAGGATAGATCCTGTGTAATGAATCTTGTGACTTTCTTTGAGAGGATTCCTCATGTCATACACTGTGACCAAGCTGTTCAAACTTTTTATCCCATACTCACAAAAAGATAACAAACAGCTAAAGGAGCTTCAAACTGACCCCTATGTGGTTAAGTCAATAGCAAAGTGGCTTAGGGGCCAGATTCACACTGTACGAGTAGGAGGTGCATCCTTGGAGAGCATGAAGGTGACCAGTGGAATTCCTCAGGTATGACTAATGCAGTTCCTCAGGTATTTGTACTGGTACCGCTGCTATTCTGTATCTACTTCTCTGATCTTCACTTACCAAATGAGGATCTGTGGTTAACAAAATTTTCAGATGATTGGAAGAAGGAAAATGCCCTTCTCCATCTGATATACAGATATTCCAATAAGAGGTTACACTTGTAAATAGCTGGTGTTCCAAAAATGTCTGACATTGCAGCATTTGGTTAGCACCTCCTAACTCTAGCCTATAGCATAGATAATACACCACTTTAAGATGAAAAGGCTGTGAGAGACCTAGATATTTGGGTGGACAGCTCCCTCACATTTGACTACCATGCTACAACAATGGTTATGAAATCCTTTTACCTTGTATAGCTTAAAGCTGAAGGTATTTCCACCAGATTTAATGAAGTCCTCACCCCATGTACTCTGCACTGATTAAAGCATAGCACTTCATTTGGGATATACTTTGCTAAGCATATCAGGTAATTGGAAAGCCCCCAGAAGTTTGTAACTACAAAGATCTTAGGCTTAAAAGATGTAAACAATCATGAAAGTCTGGAGCTTTGTCCCTGTACTTAGTTTCATGCAGAGTCCTTAAAGATGATCTGTACCTTGCTTACAGGTCTATGAAATATCCAGTAGTCCAATAACTCTTATACCTCCATAAATGAAACAGTCCATATAAAGCTAGGGCTAGATGTCTAAATAAACTCCAATCATTTTATAAGACAAGCAAGAGCGACTGATTTGTTATGCAGCAACTACTGTCTGGTAAAAACTCACTCTGCAAGTTAAGCTGTCTGGCCTGGCCCTTCTTGAAAAGATATATAATGTGTAAGGGTGTGTACTGGCAAGGCAGAAATGGTCTCATGGCCCAGTTGCCTTGTAATTCCTAGGTCTGTATGATCTTATACATATGTAATATCTATATATTTACATCTATATCTACATTTATCTATCTCTCTCTCTCTCTCTATATATATATATATATATATATATATATATATATGTACATGCACACATGCAACACAATCATATATGTATATATGTATATATGTGTGTGTATATATATATATATATATATATATATATATATATCTACTTCAGTAGATCGAACTTTTATAAGTTCGAAACACATATGGCCGAGACCATATGTTTGGACTCATAAAAGTTCGAACACTGAAATAAAAACACATAAAACAAAAAAACACAAAACTAAACATCTATAGCAGGGGGGCTATGCCCCCTGCACCCCCCACACTCCCCTTACTTAAATATACCAACTCCGAGATCGCACTATATTGCGGAAATGGGAAATCTTCCCATTCCGCTCTGTATGGAGATCTCCATTCAGTCCAATCAAACTTTTACAAGTTTGAAAATATGGTCTTGATCATATGTGGTTCGAACTTGTAAACATTCAATCGACTGAAGGGGATATATATATATATATATATATATATATATATATATATATATATATATATATATATAGATATAGATAAATATAGATAGATATAGATATGTATGTATGAGTGTGCTTGTGTGTGAGTGATTATATCATCATTGGTAAAACATGCCATTGTGAGACCACAAAAGAATGAAAGAACAAATGTGTGACACACAAGATGAGAGAATCTCAAAAAATTGATAACTTCCATTACCAGTAAACAACAGCTATAAAACCCAGATCAAGTATCATCTGAGTAGTGGTACTGTCAGGGAAGAGGGTTGTTAGTAACACAATATGTAGGGTTAGGGTTAGGGATAGGGTTATTACACATGAGTAAAGAGGGTGTTTTTTTTTTGAACACTAAAAAGTATGATGATTCAAAATCTCTGGACTCTGTTCATATATGAAGCTATACTGTACTAGCCAAGAAGCCCCCCCCTCCCAATTTGGAGAGAGAACAAGTTCTTTTTCAGGATGCAGCTTCTAGTTTTAGTCCAGTCCACTCACCTGAACATATAGTAGGAGTCACAGAGAAGAAGGATGTTATTAAGAAGCCTTTCAGTTATCAAATGTATTCTGCTGTACAGAAGAGGTTCTACTTGTGGGTGAAAAAATATTCTGTGCCATCTCATTCAGTTATTTTGTCATTTTTTTAATGACGTAAGGCAGACATGAATGTGATTTAATTCTTTGGTAAAGCATGGCCAAAGTGCACATCTCCAACATGTCCACCTGCCATGCCTGCTCTCTTTGCCCCTTTAGCCATTCATTCCACTGGTCTGAGTTTCAGACCTTTCATCTCCAGCACAAGTACTGTAATTCTTCTTGACGTCCTCCTGGAATGGAACAGATTGTTTCTTCTGTCCTGCATACTCACAGTTGCTCTAGACTGTCTTCAGACCTCATTCCAGCTACATACAAAGCAACCACCATCTCTTCCTTGGATATATTAACATACAAGATTCTTTTTGCTCTACACTCATTACTCAGCTGTAAGACTAACAGTTTAGCATAGCTGTCTGAATGGCTCATTTCTGATGGTTTTTACACCAAAATGAATAAAAAACTAACTTATGTGCAAAACAAAACATCTGCATATTTTACCATGCAGCTGAGATCACACGCACATACACACACACACACACACACACACACACACACACACACACACACACACACACACACACGCACACACATGCACACACACACACACACACACACACACACACACACACACACACACACGCAAACACCTGCACTTTTGGCAGCAAAACTTCTTTAGGCTAATGGGATCAACTCTAATACCCTCATCACTGCTAACAAATGACACAGACAGCACCATTTGCCACAAATAGAAGACCACGCTGATTCTGAAAGGGTTTCAAACCTACCACTGTGAATGAGTATATCACATGGGTTTGTAAAGGACATGGGCTATCATCCTTGGATCTGCTTCCCAGTCCCAAATAGTTTTGCTAGAAACCAGAGGGATCATCTTTAAGTCCTAGCATTAGGTCTCAACAGGTTGAAGTAAAAAAAGAAAAATGCCCACAAACCTTATTCAATAGCCAATTTTCCAAATGCAACATAGTCAAAACAGCATAAAGATAATATCTATTACTGTCTTTGGTATGGACTTGAGGTGGGGAAGGTGGATGAGTTTAAATACTTGGGATCAACAGTTCAGTGTAATGGTGAGTGTGAAAGAGAGGTGAAGAAGAGAGTACAGGCAGGATGGAGTGGATGGAGAAGAGTGCCAGGAGTGATTTGTGACAGATGAGTACCAGTAAGAGTGAAAGGGAAGGTCTACAAGAGGGCAGTGAGACCAGTTATGTTATATGGGTTGGAGACAGTGGCATTGACAAAAAGGCAGGAGTCAGAGCTGGATGTGGCAGAGTTAAAGATGTTAAGATTTGCACTGGGTGTGACAAGGGTGGACAGGATTAGGAATAGGTATATTAGAAGGTCAGCCCAGGTTGGAAGATTTGGAAACAAAGCCAGAGAGGCAAGATTACATTGGTTTGGACATGTGCTGAGGAGGGATGCAGAGTATATTGGGAAAACGATGTTAAGGATGAAGCTGCCAGGTAACAGGAAAAGAGGAAGGCCCAAGATAAGGTTTTTGGATGTGGTGAAAGAGGACATGCAGGTGGTTGGTGTGACAGAACAAGATGCAGAGGACAGGAAGAAATGGAAACAGATGATCTGTTATGGCGACCCCTAACGGGAGCAGCCGAAAGAAGAAGAAGAAGAAGAAGTCTTTGGTATGGACTTCCAACATCCAAACTCAGAGTAGCACTACACATTGACCACTTACAGAGCTGAGTCTTTGGCCTTGCACCCCAGATCCCTTTCTCACCCTTCTCTATATGAATCATAATATAGCCCAGTGCCCTTTATCCATGGTAACTTCCTTTCAATTAGGTTACTGTATTCTCACATGCAAACATAAACACATAAAAGTATGTGTATGTGTGCACACACATGCACATCCAAACAGACACAAACACACACACACACACACACACACACACACACACACACACACACACACACACACACACACACACACACACACACACACTCACACACACGCACACACGCACACACGGACACACACACACACAAAATTCACAAAGAATACTGTCAGAATTCTCCAATTCCACACAGCTTTCATTGTAGGAAGGTAATACTGCTACCACCTGGGGCTAGTTAACAGACACAGCACTTACCTGCCATTCTTGACTTAGCCAAACCTAACTTGTAAAAATATCTCACTGGTATTATGCTCAAACAATCTGGCTAATTACAGGCAGATACCATGACTTGACAACCTATGGTGCTAATAAATAATAGTACATATGTAACTAATAAATACTAGCCATGAGATCTTATAAGTGAATAAATAAAACTTTACTTAAACGATAAAGATGTCAAGATAGTGATGATATGCATTACATATGTACATGTAAATAATGTACAAGGGGTGGCAAATAGCAATCTGTTGTACAGGTAGGAATATGTAATGTAGAAATATCTTACCAACCTAGATAAATCTGTTTCACATATAGAAATATTTAAGGTAGAAATTAACCAAGTTAGATAAATAAACTGTCCAGCTTCAGTTGATTCTTTACTACTCTAATTCTATAAAATATAAGAGACAGATGTGCAGATTTCACAGCAACATATATGAAGTGTGCTTGCTATTGTCATCTAAGCAAGTATTTCAGTTCCAAATATATATTTTGTTCATTTCAGTTTCCATAAAAATAGGGCTCATTAGATTACATAAACTCTGCCCAGAAAGAAAGGCTAACTAAGGAGTAAACAGTGTTTTTAGCATTCTGACCCCGCATATAACAAAAATACTTTTCAAGACCCAGGGGTAATTGCTTTAGTCCTTACCACACACAGAAAAACAACAGAGCAGAGTGAGAACATGGGATTTCATATGTATTATTAATGGCTTGTTTAATTATATACACATTTGATCAACTTCTTTGGTCTGGCATCAGAGATTCTTTCACTTTTAAAAACGTATGAATTGCATACTAAGGCTGCTGCTTCTCAGCTCTAGCTAGTCACCTCTTTGAAGAACATTGTAATTGCATTTTTATTACCATTAGCTTCCTGACATAGAGAGAAGCAAGGAGTTACATTTTACACTTCAAGTACAAATTCCATGTAGTTTCACCTCCTTTTTTCTCACTTGTTTTAAAGGAAAAAAATGTGACTTCTCGGGCCACAGGAAACACATGTTGCAGATTAAATAGAAATTACAAGTGTGTGTCAAACCTAGCCTTTCTAGCCCGAAAGAAGAAATAAAAAGTGCATTGCATTTTAAATGCGTTTCTATATCGTGGAAACACAATGAGGTTAATAATTTACAAATTATATTTAGGATATGAGATTACATCAATGACAAGAAGAGTATTAAGTAAAAACTGAGTACAGAAAATTCAAACACACATCCATAATTATGCAGTGGTTTGTTGATGTTTGTCTTTTTGGCTTTTCCTGGTTAGGGGTCGCCACAGTGGAACTCTGGTCTGCTAATGATTGGCAGTCGATTTTTTTTTTATGGTGCCAAGTTGCCACCCTGACACCCAACCTTGAACGATGGTACGCCCATTCACACATGTCTTTCGGAGGCTTCTCGACCGCGAGGAGGACATGCAGACTCTGCACAGAAGGCACTCCAGCCAAGAATTGAACAGGAGAACCTCTTGCTGTGAGGCAACAATGCTACCGCTGTACCACCACTGCTATGGGTTCCCATTAAATCAGCGAACGCTTAAAATAGTGAACACTGTTTAAATGACCCTGTTTACTCGAAATGGTGAAATCCTGAAAGCACGGAACAATGAGTTTTTCCCAAGGAAAAAAAAATCACTGGGCTGTTTTTGGGATATTTCCTCCACTGTGGTGCAATCTCGGAGTTGGTATATTTAAGTAGGGCGGGTGTGTGTGTGTGTGTGTGTGTGTGGGGGGGGCACTGCCCCCCACTTTATTTTGTGTTTTTGTTTTTAAGTAGCAGCGATTGTTTTCCCCTGGTGATAAAAATCGCTGTTCAGTGTGTTCAGCATTTTGATGTTTTGACATATTAGGGTCAATTATAGAGCATCCACTATGTTAAGCGTTCACTGATATAATATAGATCCTGTGCAGTAATAAGATATATGATTACATGGTTATATGATAGTGAAAAAAGTGAATTATGTCCAACTATACCCTTAAATATTTAAAAGATGAAACTCATGGGGTTTCACTGGAAAGGCATTCATTGACTTAAAACATGACAATGGAGAGAAAGAAAAACTTTTAGATGAGTGAGAATCACTTTATGATTAGAAATAAGCTCATTTTGCTCATCAGGAAATTTTAAGAATTCCTGCATGAAAGAGTTGCAAGCTGGAATTCTAAAGATGCAAATGAATGTGCAATTGTGGAGCAAGATATATATGTGTATATGATTACATGGTTATATGATTGTGAGCAAGATATATATGTGTGTATATATATATATATATATATATATATATATATATATATATATATATATATATATATATATACACACACACACACATATATATATATATATGTGTGTGTGTGTGTGTGTGTGTGTGTGTGTGTATATATATATATATATATATATATATATATATATATATATATATATATATATATATATATATATATATATATATATATATATATAGATGGTGCAGTGGCACAGCGGTAGCTTTGTCACCTCACAGCAAAAGGTTTTCTAGTTTGATTCTTGGCTGGGGTGCCTTCTGTGCGGAGTCTGTATGTCTTTCCTGCATTTGTGTGAGTTTCCTCTGGGTACTCTGACATGCATCTGGAGTGTTTCTCCCTGAGCCTCTGCTGAAAATTGGCTTTGTTTCATATGTATATATATATATATATATATATATATATATATATATATTTATATTTATTTATTTAAATTTGTTGACCGGGAGTGTCCGACTGGACGTAGGTCCATTTTCAGCGGCGGCCCGGGGAGAAAAGCTCCACAGCATATATATATATATATAGATATAGATATATATATATATATATATATATATATATATATATATATATATATATATATATAAACTAAGTTCAAGGCTGCAGTATGTTAGTGTAGTCCTCCTACTCTGAGGTGCAGCAACATTAGATTTAAAATACCATCTTGAATGTTCCCTGAAAATGTATCATAAGTCTAGTAGGACTAATGTGAAACAAAACATAAATATATAACTAAATAAATACACACACACACACACACACACACACACACACACACACACACACACACACACACACACACACATATATTTATATATATATATATATATATATATATATATATATATATATATATATATATATATCTATATAGCTACATGCATACATACCTAAAAGTGTAGACAGACAAGTCAGACGGTGCATGGGACAAAGACCCCAACTTTTGTTGTTTGGACTGCAGATTGTTTCTTGGAGTGCCAAGACTATCAAGCTAGAGCTACATACTTCTTATGCAGAGCCGTATAAACCAAATGTCATTTTTCTGAGAGAGGAAAGGGACACTTCCTGCTGTAGACAGGGCAAACATTCAGATTGATTACATAGTATTTTAATAGTGCAATGATGACTGAATTCTTCATGCATTGTTGTGTAGCTTATTCCGCAGTGTATTGCTGCATTAGCTGAAATGTTATAACTACAGTGAAGTCGTGATTCATTATGAAAATGTAAACTTCATGTTAACAACTTATGCAAACTCAGTGATAGACTTTCATTGTGTTTTTTATTTTGGATTGTAAAAATTAAGCTACTTATTTTCTGCAACATTTAAAGTCTAATATAATACCAAAATAGATTGAGAAGGCAGGGATTACCAGTCAGGTTTTTGGCCAGTCTGGCGATCATGACAGTTTCTTCAGCTTAATGCATAGACTCATAGAACATTAGATGCATAGATTTAAAACATTGCCAGGTTCCTTTAGGGAAATAGGTTAAAAGATGAAATGATGAATGCAGATTGAAAAGTATAATGAATCATATTTACTTTGGCTAATGCATTTTGCAGTGTACTTGGACTGCTGAAAGGAAGAGCAGGTTCATGAACTGCTGTTACTTTTTCCATTGTAGCAAAATAGTGTCCATGGTAAACATTAACTTCACATGTTGCAATATTAAATTATACCCCTGATGCTTTCCTAAACCATCACACAGTAACACATACAAAGATAACAAAACAAAACTAATATACATGGCATATCTAAGGAATACGCCTAATAGATAAATGTGGGAAATAGAATCATGGAATGTTAAAGGGCTCCAAAACAAGAAGAAAAGAAAACTATTCTTACACCTTACATTAAAAACCACAGTCAACCTCATACTTATACAAGAAACACACTTGACTGCAGAGCAATGGGCAGAAATTATCAGAAAGAAATGGATAAGTCAAATCATAGCTTCAGAGGGGAAAACAAACAGTGCTGGGGCTGCCATAATAATTAAAAACCAATTTAAGGAAAAAATACTTAAAACCAAAGCTGACAAGGAGGGAAGATGGTGTTATGTATCATTTAGTAGTCCTACAATACCAAAACCTATAATGGTACTTAATGTTTACGCACCCTGTAATAACCAACAACACTTTTTTATGTCATTATACCCAACCTTAAACCAATTTAAAGATCACTGCCTAGTGATTGGAGGTGACTGGAACACGTATCAAAATACAGAAAAGGATAAATCTAATCTGACCAAATCACATAATAAACAAGCCACATTAGCCCTTAATGAACTCAAACAACATTTCAAACTATATGACCCTTTTAAATATGGAAACAGTGCAGATAAAACAGGGAAATTCACATTCTATTCGCAATGCCACAAAATGTGGTCAAGGATAGACTTCTTCTGAATCTCTGACATATTCATTAATATGGACCCAACAATAACTATACATACCAGGTTCTTTTCAGATCACTCCAAAATCACACTGAACATTAACTGGGACAAAAAGATATATTTAGAGAATAGGGGTCATAATTGGTCATTAAACCCTAATTTACTTTCCAAAATGGATGTAATAAAAGAAACAGAAGCAATACTAAAAATAGCTCTTACAAATATCACTAACTCCCAAGTACCAACTGACATAGAATGGGCTGCAACCAATGCACAGATTAGAGGAATGTTTATAAAAAAAGCAGCATACTATAAAAAATACAACTGAAAGAGGAGCATATACTGAAAGGGAAAATAGAGCATTTTGAAAAAGAACTAATAAATAACCCTAAGAACCAAACAGAAGCAGAACTTTTAAAACTGCAAAGGGATCTATATATGTTAGAAACCAGGAACCTATCTTTTTATGAAGCCAGAATGTTAGCCACTTAAGCAGAAGAAGCTCAAATACCATCTAGAGCTCTGGCCAGAATTATCTCCCAACACAAAAATGCCTCCAATATATCAGAAATAAACTACAGAGACAAAAACTACACAAAAAATGAAGACATTATTAAAACATTTGAACAAATATACTCTCAAATGTATAGAGCACAAATACTACAAACCTCAAAGGAAGATAGAACTCTTTTCCTTCAAAAACTGAAATTCCCTAAACTCAATTTAGACCAACAAAAAAAAACTAACTGAACCGATATCCATCAGTGAAATTATTACAACAATCAAACACTTAAAAGCGCATAAGGCTCCGGGTCCAGATGGACTCGCATCAGAATTTTACAAAGCATTTTCCCCCTTGATAGCCAAACTACTATATTATACACTGAATTACATAATAAACTATAAAATAAATGATATCCACTTTAATGCCTCTAAAACCATCTTTATATTAAAAGAACACACAGACCCCAAAAACCCTGACAGCTACAAACCCATCTCCCTCTTAAATATAGATACTAAAATATTACCTCTATACTTGCAAACAGAATGAAAAATCTGATAGAGAAAATCATCTCCCCAGAACAGTCCAGTTTTACACCACATAGACAGACTAGTGCAATACATTAACATTAGATGCACTAATATCCTATGCTAACCGATACAGTATCAACATCTACACAATGGTAGTGGATGCCCACAAGACATTTGATAGGGTTAATCTAGAGTTCTTACTCCAAACACTACCCTACTTTAATATACCCAATAACTTCATTCAGATCATCCAAGCTCTCTATAGCAACCCATACACATCTCTATATATAAATAAAACTTGGTCAAATAGGATTCTAATAAAAAATGGAACAAGACAAGGATGCCCATTATCACCCTTTCTGTTTAACCTATACCTAGAACCACTCTTTCTATACATTAAACAAAATACATACCACAATCCTCCATCAATACACAACTTCAAAATATACCTCACTGCATTTGCGGATAATCTGAACATATACTACACTACACCAAACTCAGATATAAACAAAATAATAGCTGCAATTGAACATTTTTCGACTATGTCTAACTACAAACTAAACCTCAATAAAACTGTTTTCCCCCTAAAAACACCCAAACTCATCTCACTAATACTATTGTTAAACACAATAAAAATAAAAGAAGAAACTAAATATCTGGGAATCACCTTTTTCCAGAATAACAAAGACTTCTACCAACACAATGTAAACCTTAAATGGCAAAATATAATGCAAGACTGTAAAAGATGGAACAACCTAAAACTACCATTCTTGGCCAAAGTATCAATAATCAAAATGAACATTTTACCTAGACTAAATTATATATTCATGACATCACAGACAACAATACATAATAAATTTTTCAAACACATTCATACCTTCCTAGGAAAATTTATATGGGAACCCAAAAAAAAAACAGAATCTCCTATCCAAAATTAACACTCCCCAAAAGCAAAGGACGACTAAATCTACCAGATTTTAAAATGTACTACTCGATCATTAACACTAACAGAATATTAAGAATAGCTGAATATAACCCGTCAATGGAAAATTGGTCTCCTCTTTGGGTGACAATCTATTATAGCTATACTAAAGCTCTAGGTTTCAGTCCCAAACACTTCCATTCCTAAAGCAGAAAGAAATACAAACTTATAATATTATAGAGCCCTTAAAACATTCTATCAACTTAGTGCAAAAACTCTTTCAATTCTTGAACCTTAGACAAGCAATGACAATACTGCAATCCCTTCAAAAAACCCAAATTTAAAATTAAACAATAAGATGCTGGACTTAGTCCCTTTTCCCAGACTGAAAGATAAAACAATCCAAGATATTTATCCCTACCTTAACTGTTCAATACAAGAAATGAGGACCAACTTAAACCTCCCTAAATTACACATAATAATTCTAAGACAAATCAAAGAACTATGTTCCAGTCACCTCCAAAATGTTACTATGACCAATAGTGACATAGAAACTTGAAGCAGGTTTTGGAAAACTATTATCACAAAAAGAAAACTATTACTAATTCATATAAAATGATAAATGAAATCAAATACCAGAAAGACCTCCTCTTCTCTAACTACTGGACAAAAATTAAACCATCCAAATAAGCCAGGCAGTCAATCTAACACTGAAGATTCTAACCCTCAAAAAGTTAGCATACACTCAGCTCATGATCAGTAATAATGCTTATTTTACACCTGCAATCCTACACAAATTTAACACATCAAAATCACCTTTCTGCCCACACTGTAAGGACCAGATAGTTGACTTAATCCATGCATTTTGGAGCTGTAAATGTGTCTATAAACTCTGGAACTCTCTCAAGGTACAATTACAAAGAACGGGTTATCAAACATCAACATTAACTTGGAAATTCACTCTATTACACATTCCCCCACCCAACATACCAAGAAAACAAGCAAATACACTTTTAACAATTTTCCTACTAATGGTCAAAAGTTTGTTTGTTTGTTAGTTAAATTTAACTGTTGAGGCTGCCCACTAAAGTGTGCTAGCCTGTGTAACTGATTTATTACTGTTTCCTGCATTTCTGTGTAATTTCTATCTCAAAAACAAAAAAAATATCCTTGTTTTCCCACCTCTCCTCGACTAGTTTAGACCAGTATACAGGCTTTGCTGTATTCTGGGCTGTGGTGTAGTTCCTGTGTTGTCCATTGCCTTACTTGGATAGAAGGAAGTTTCTTTGCTCACCAGTGGGAGTGGGAAGCCTTGAGCAGCCTATCTGTCCCTGAAGGAGTGACCTCAGCACAAGAGCTTGTAGTAATTGGTTGTTTTGGACCATTTCTAGCTCTTTTGAAGTTCCCTATTTAAAATCCGCCTCTGAGCATTTTTTTCTTGCTATACTACTCAGAAACAGCCCCTCGTGGTCCTGAAGAGTGGTCCTAGCAGCAGAGAACTGAGAAAAGCGACTACTTTCCTGATTTAAGTATTTTTTGCTGTTTTTTACCTAAAATACATTCTCTTGCTTACTTTGAACAAGCTTAAACTGTTTTTTAGCTGTTTGTTGCATTATATATTATCTGCACTTAAAGTTACATTTGGTCAAAAATTGGTCGAAAGTTTGTTTGTTTGTTTGTTAAATTTAACTGTTGAGGCTGCCCACTAAAGTGTGCTAGCCTGTGTAACTGATTTATTACTGTTTCCTGCATTTCTGTGTGCTTTCTATCTCAAAAACAAAAAAAATCAAAAAATAATCCTTGTTTTCCCGCCTCTCCTCGACTAGTTTAGACCAGTATACAGGCTTTGCTGTATTCTGGGCTGTGGTGTAGTTCCTGTGTTGTCCATTGCCTTACTTGGATAGAAGGAAGTTTCTTTGCTCACCAGTGGGAATGGGGAGCCTTGAGCAGCCTATCTGTCCCTGAAGGAACTCAGCACAAGAGCTTGTAGTAATTGGTTGTTTTGGACCATTTCTATCTCTTTTGAAGTTCCCTGTTTAAAATCTGTGTTTGCATGGCTTTGCGCGATTGTGCGCATAGCGCAGTGTTAAGCAAGGTTAAACCTTTTCTGGCTCCGCCAAGTCTGCTCTTCAAATTTTCCCTTAAGAAAGCTCTACTCTTATAATAATCAGTCTACTCGCTTTATTATAAGCCTAGCATTTGTTCTCAAAAGCTCTCTTCTAAGTAAGCACTCTCAAACTAAAGTAAGCACTACATCCACCTACCACCCCTGTGAGTATCCACTTCCTTAAAGGCACAGCACTCCCTTATAATATTCTCGCATGTCGACTGGTAGATTATTAGCATCCTCTCCGGTTCAGCTGGTTAATCTGGGAATCTTGAGATAATGCTACAATTGTCTCATGTACACAGACAACCCTCTCCTCCTCCCAACAAACAGAAATACATGTGAGAGATGCAACTATATAGCCAAACTGGAGGCTGAACTCTCTCAACTCAGGACTGGCAAGACCAGACAGGAGGAGAAGGTAACCACACACACAGCAAACCCATTCCCACATAGACCTACCACAACTGCAAACCAAACACATAATAACACAAAGACATACTCGGAGGCTCTAACAAAAAACTTACCAAAACAACAGAAGCTCCCAAAGCAGACACCCAAAAATCCACCACCTCAACACATAACACATGCAACACATACTTCAATAAATCAGTGTGTCAAACAATCACAGCCAATAAAGCCAAACACCATGCCTGATACACTAGTAATAGGTGACTCTATAGTCAGACACACTGACGTTCCGCTTACCAGGCTGAACAAGGAGAGGGTAACGGTGAGCTGCCTATCAGGAGCTAGGATCCGCCACATAACACACGCACTCAGGTCATTCCAAAGCAAGTACAAATATGACTCTGTCATTGTCCATGCCGGCATGAATGACCTGAGATGTACCTCCCTGGACTACATGAAAAGAGACATAGAGGAGCTCTCTGATTATGTAGCCCAGGCTGGTATGACCCTGACCCTGAGCAGCATCTTGCCCGCACCAAGAATGATGCCGCAATACAAAGACAAGATGATCAGCTTTAATAATTGGCTCAATTACTGGTGTCATTCTATGGGGATCCAATGTCTGTCTGCTTGGGATGACATGCTGGACAAGCCACGCTGCTTCGCAAGGGACGGCTTGCATCTGTCACCACTGAGCTTCCGGATATTGGTTAAGGCTCTTGCCACCCCCATAGTGCCTTTTTTAGGCAAGGCTCAAAAGACAAACCCACCTCCTTAGAAAACAAAAATGGAAAAAAATTAAGGGTAATGCTGCTCAACGCCAGAAGTCTAAATCTCAAGATGCAGGCTCTCGAAGCACTTCTCAGTATGGAGAACATCGATGTCTGTGCAGTAACTGAAACCTGGTTCAAAGCTCCTGAGAACACCCCAGCACTACCAGGCTATACCTCGTATCATGCTTTTCGGCCCCAAAATTCAGGCCAAACCAAAAAAGGAGGGGGAGTGTCCATATTCCTCAAGGACACCCACACCTCCAGGTTAGTGGCAACACATGAAGCATCAGAGACCATCCAGGTGCAACTAACCACAGGCAAAACTGCTATACAACTGGTAGCATGTTACAGACCACCCTCCCAATCTCAGGAACCCCATTCAATCTTCCTGAAGACATTGGAGGATATGAATGTCTCACCAAACACCATCATATTGGGAGACTTCAACTACCCTAACATAGACTGGGTGCATTATTCTAGCCCTAACACCCTAGCCCAAAGGTTCCTGGAATTCATAAATTCAAATGCAATGGAACAGCTAGTCACCTCTCCCACAAGGGGAGATAATATACTAGACCTAATCATCACAAACATGGGGACAAAGTGCTCCTCACCGGAAGTATACCCCTCACTAGTGAGATCTGACCACAAACTAATCACCCTGGATATACATATCCCACTTCCACCCCCAACACAAAAGACTACAGTGAAAAACTTCTCAAAAGCCGACTTTACACTTTTTAAGACTGAGATGGTATCCTTTAAGCCCACTGGGCCAGTGGAAACCACATCCCACAATGCTGAATCCTTCACAAATGCTTTCTATGGATATCTCCAAGAATGCATGGATCATGCAATCCCAAATAAAACCAAGACCCTCTCCACCAAGGGCAGGCGTCCTGTCTGGTTGACCCCAGCCATAAACAAATTGTATAACAAAAGAAGGAAGCTACTGCACGACAGAGCAAAATCCCATAAAGATAAGGCATCCCTGATCAGCACTAGTAGAAAGCTACGTTCTCTCATAAAAACATCCAAGGCCAACTTTGAGAGAAAAATCGCTATGGACACTAAAGATAACCACAAGGCCTTCTTCTGCTATGTTAGAAACCTGGGCAGAAACCCACAGATATGCTCAGTTAGTTCACAATGACAAAAAATACACTAAACCCACAGATATTGCCAACATTCTGGCAGACAGGTTCAGTGCAAATTTCTCCCTTCCCTCACCCCAAAAAGAAGAAATACTTATCCCAGCTGAATGTAACCTCCCTGTCATCTCAGATGTCCAGGTGAGAACCACCCTCAGCAAAGCTAAAAACACAACATCAATGGGACCTGACGGTATCCCGGGTTGCGTGCTACGTGAACTCTAAGAGGAGCTAAACCCGCACATAAAAATGCTATTTAACCTTAGCCTTACTACAGGATATGTACCTGAACACAGGCGTACAGCAACAGTGGTCCCACTCCACAAAGGAGGCACCTCTACAGACCCTGGTAACTACCGCCCCATAAGCTTAACCAGCCTGGTCTGCAAAGCTATGGAAAGAATCATTATGGAACTCATAAACAGAGACATTGGGGACATACAGACACTTGATCCCACCCAGTTCAGCTTTGTAAAGGGCAGATCCTGCCTTTTGAACCTGGTTGACTTTTTCAAAACAGTCACTAGAGCCATTG
>NC_056732.1:1437746652-1437751652 GCF_019279795.1 Protopterus annectens
TTTATTTTCGTAACTAGCTTTGGAGGATTTTATGAGGGATATCAGTTTCTTACTGAGGCTGGTAAGGGAGTTTTTTGCATCCTGGGATTTTTCTCTTTTCTGCAACAGTTTCTTCCTTTTGCTGTAAAGTTTGTTTATGGCAGGTGACCACCAGATTGGCTTCCTTTTTTTGGATGAGAGCATCTTGGTTCTATTTGGGACACATTCACCCATTCACACACACACATACATACACACACACACACACGCACACACACACACACACACACACACACACACACACACATACAAACACCCATTATTTACTCAACCTCACCACCCCAGCACTTGAACGAACTCATGGACACATTCACCCATTTTCACACACACACACACACACACACACACACACACACACACACACACACACACACACACACACACACACACACACACACACACACACACACACACACACACACACACACACACACATTTCCTCACCATCACCACTCCAGCACTTGGAGCGGACTCATGAACAAACTCACTCATTCACACACACACACACACACACACACACACACACACACACACACACACATACACACTCTTGATCCTCTACCTAACCTCCCCTACGACAACCACCCAGACAGACACTCAGTTGTATACACGCATAAACACACACACACACACACACACACACACACACACACACACACACACACACACACACACGGTCATGCACACTGTTATCACAGTTGTTTTATACACCTACAGAAATGCGCATCCACACACTCACACATACCCAACCACTACCTCTCCGCTGAGCTTATGTGTGGTACGATTTCTCTAATTCACTTTAGAGGGTGACCACCATATTTTGTCTTTGTTAATTATTACAGCAAATTGTGATAATTTATGCAGATGAGCAATTCTCTAAATCATTTGTCAGTATAAATTATGTAATGCATTTCTGTGTGAAAGGATGATCCCTGGAATGCCTCAGTGTCATACATGAAGGGCAGCAGAATGACCAACTGTGGTGATTCGTATTGCAGTGTAAAATCAGTGCTGTGGGCCTGTCTCTGAAGTGATTAGGGCAACCATGAAGGGCTGGATGCTTGTTTTAGAGTTTACTGCTCACAGTAACCATTTCTGAATCCCTGGGACTGAATAAGCTTACATGATGCAATGAAAATGGAAAAAGAGGAAGATACTCGAAAGTGGAAAGAGAAAGGAAAAAAGGAGAAGAAAAAGAAGAAAAGGTCTATAATCAAGTGTGTGTGTGTGTGTGTGTGTGTGTGTGTGTGTGTGTGTGTGTGTGTGTGTGTGTGTGTGTGTGTGTGTGTGTGTGTGTGTGTGTGTGTGTGTGTGTGTGTGTGTGTGTGTGTGTGTGTGTGTGTGAGTGTGTGTGTGTGTGTGTGTGTGTGTGTGTGTGTGTGTGTGTGTGTGTGAGTGTGTGTGTGTGAGAGTGTGTGTGTGTGTGAGAGTGTGTGTGTGTGTGTGTGAGAGTGTGTGTGTGTGAGAGAGTGTGTGTGAGAGTGTGTGTGTGTGTGTGTGTGTGTGTGTGTGAGAGTGTGTGTGTGAGAGAGTGTGTGTGTGAGAGAGTGTGTGTGTGAGAGAGTGTGTGTGTGTGTGTGTGTGTGTGTGTGTGTGTGTGTGTGAGAGTGTGTGTGAGAGTGTGAGAGTGTGAGAGTGTGTATTGGTGTCTATGTCAGTGCATTTGTGGCCCAGTAGCTCAGTGTAATTGTAATATTTTTCTAATGTACATAATTTTATTAAGATACTAATTTGTTCTCCATTATTTTCTTTTTGGCAATTTTTTTTTTTTTTGCAGTTTATGTTATGAATTACATGTGTTGCTGTTGCGGTTTCAAATTCTAAGACTTTCGCTGAAATGGATTCTCTACCACCAGTCTACTGCCTGGTTATAAAACAATAAATATAAGAAAAAAAAAAATAAAATAAAGAACCAAATTTAGGAATAGAACTTTGGTCAACTAAGTGAATGTTCTAGAGCGGTAGTAAATTAAATATTCTTTTTAGTCTATTTGTGAGTTTTGAATGGAATTGTCTTTTTACAGAGTAATCATTGCACTACTTTGAAAATTAGTTTAGTGAGGGGCTTTTTTGTTTAAGGTAGAACATTTTGCATGGGGTCATCTTATAAATTGCAAACACATTTTTGAGAACATTCTCTGGTTAGATGTCACCAAGGCAAGGTGATATTTCACTTGATTTCAAAACAGGGAAATATCACTAATGTTATGGTTTCTGTAGAATATAAGGTATGGTTCATAGAGTCATAGGTTCATAAGTGTTTACTAAGCTAATGACCACAAGGGCCTTTTTAAGCCTAGCCATACATCCAAAATCTCTGACAAGTTATGGTACAATTCATAAGTGTAAGCAAGGGCTTTGGAGATAAAACATTTACAGGTTGCCTGAGTCCATTAGAGACATAGATGACAAGTCAAAGATGATTTTCGTGTTCCCCATCCAATTGTCCAAGTTACATATGAATTGAGTTAGGGAGGAACTCTGCTTCACATGGATGAAGAGCCTTTTCCAAAGATGGGGTAGCCTCTGGGATACATAGCTGTCTCTCCAGCAGATCCTATTTATATCACAGGCAAGGTTTAAGTCTTTAGAATGGGTAATTCTAGTACTGTTTGTTCTGTGGGTATGCAGGAGATCCATCAGAGTGGGGTCTGACAATGCCCTGTTTGCCAGGCATAGATCTCCCCTCAATAGCCTGTGGGATACAGAATACAGGGATAGGGCCTTGAGGCAGTCTGTGTAGCACATTTTACCTACACCCTGTATTCTTTTAGTGAAGAACCCCTGTGGACATTCCATTTGTTGGATATGCTTGGTTAGGTACAAACCAAAGGGGGCATTGTACTTAATGAGAGGTCTGATGAATGTTGAACACAGTGGAACAATGACTCCCTTGGGCCTAGATGCCATACCTTTATTTATAAGTTGCACAACAAAGAATGATTTCCTCACTGCTGCAGACACATGATGATCAAAACCTAGATTGCTGACAATGTGTGTCCCTACGTCCCTGAGTACTGGGCCAACTCTTAGGGGCATGTTATTAATATGATAGTTACCAGGGGTGGATGACTTCCCGAAGGATGCTATTATTCATTTCTTGGCATTTAGTTTTAGTCCATGACTTTGACACCAGTGGTTTGTCTTTGTCACCCTTTCCTGGAGAACATGTGTGTCAGTGTGGGATTCAATAACAGCTCCTAATTTGCAGTCATCCACAAATTTAGTCAGCCTGAAACCATTGACATTGCATTGACTTCAGAGAAGTAAATGCCAAAAAGGAGTGGTCTGAGGACCAATACCTGAGGGACTCCTCTTGTGACTGGCCTCTTTTCAGAAGTGGACTTCCCAATTGTAACTTCCTGGGTCCTGTCTGTGAGACAGTTGGCTATCCATTCGGTGACATACGAGTTTGTACCTAACCTCTTTGTCAACCATGCTCAAATGGGCTATTGTGTCAAATGCCTTAGCCAGGTCAAGGTAGGCACTGTGAATCATTTTGCTCACTTACATTGCTTTGGTGGCCTTCTACAAAGAAGTCCACCAGGTTGTGTAGGCATGACCTGCCCTTGATGAAACCAAACTGGGCTGATTCAGTATCTGTAGGTTTCCTATGACATTATTGATAATTTCCATTATAATTTTGCCCATGGATTTACATATGACATTAGTAAGACTTTTAACACTGTAGTTTCCAGGGTCTGTAGAATGCCCACCTTTGTGCAGAGGGATGACTGTTGCTGTTCTTCATTCATGAGGCACAAAGCCTGTTTGGAGGCTACAGTTAAATAGCAATTCCAGAGGATCTGATAGGTCATGTTTCATGCTATTTAGAAGGCATTCTGGGATATTGTCTGGGCCCATTGATGCAGTTTTCTTGGCCTTAGTAAGAGAGAGAGAGAGCATGAAGGACCTGCTCCCTAGTGATAGCAGGGGGGTGTTATATTTTATGGTATTTCCTGGGGGAAGGTTGGGCGAAGAAGGGTAAAGTTGGAGCTGAATTTGATGGCCAGTAGGTTTGCTGTTTCATCTGGCTCAGCATATGTGGCTCCATTTACAATCTAGCTCTACACTCAGTTGTGTATTGCCTTTGTGGTTGTGGACATAGCTAAAGAATGCCTTGTGGTTGTCCTTGGCCTGGGAGTCCAACTTTACCTCAAATTTGGCTTTGATAGCATTTATTTGTCCTCTGAGTTTACTTAGTTTGATGAGAGTGCCTTTATTCTGCTGGGTGCTGCACCTACTAATTTTTGCCATAAATGTCTTCCATTATGCAACCTATTGATTTTGTGATGCCACCAGGGTGGGTAGTAAAATATTTTGCCTCAAACTCCAAAACACTGGATTGATTTTCTCTACAAGGAAGAAACCTGAATTAGAGCGATCAGTGAATGCTGCACAATTTCAACTGCAGCAGTGTTGTTGTCCTGTAGATGACCTCCTTTTTCTACATTGTAGCTTATCAAACCTTCATAAATGTGATTCTTTGCACTGCAAGACCGTTTTAAAGAAAATGTCTGTAATTCCAAAAACAATTCCACTTAAGACAGTATCAGTAATTAACTAGAGAACGATCGGGTGCAAGAATATATCTTTAATGCATTTTAGCTTTTATATTTATTTTTTCACAGTTAGAAAGAAATTAAAGGTTCAGAGAAAATATTAAAAGAAAATAAGCTACATGTAAGCTCAAAAGACTGAGGAAACTATCCACAAGTTTTCACTACAGGCTGCATCCTTTCTTACTACTTCAGTGACATATGCCATCAAGAAATTGTTAATTTCTCTAACATTTTTTTTCTGAAATCTTGTCTTAGAGTCCTATTCCTGTTTGACTGGATGACCAGATAATTAGTAGTATTTTTTTCAACTCATTTTATTTTATGGAAAGTACAGAAGTTTCCATATTTTTGCCATGGCTTCCCATTGTAAATTCTGCCATTTCAGAATTGTGCATCATA